>NW_027364578.1:0-206659 GCF_046119375.1 Phyllobates terribilis
GCCAGCTCCTTTCATTCAGTCAGTAGCTTCAAACATTTCTGGTATATGAAAAACATGTTTTTCAATGGCAAAAATCAATGAATATTGTAAATGCACAAACAGTAATATCTCCACATTGCACGGTGCAATTCTGAAATTTTTAGCTTTTTCCTGTTAATCCTAGCATGATAAAGAAGATTCAAAGAGAGTGAGATGCCAGCTCCTTTCATTCAGTCAGTAGCTTCAAACATTTCTGGTATATGAAAAACATGTTTTTCAATGGCAAAAATCAATGAATATTGTAAATGCACAAACAGTAATATCTTCACATTGCAAGGTGCAATTCTGAAATTTTTTGCTTTTTCCTGCTAATCCTAGCATGATAAAGAAGATTCAAAGAGAGTGAGATGCCAGCTCCTTTCATTCAGTCAGTAGCTTCAAACATTTCTGGTATATGAAAAACATGTTTTTCAATGGCAAAAATCAATGAATATTGTAAATGCACAAACAGTAATATCTCCACATTGCACAGTGCAATTCTGAAATTTTTAGCTTTTTCCTGTTAATCCTAGCATGATAAAGAAGATTCAAAGAGAGTGAGATGCCAGCTCCTTTCATTCAGTCAGTAGCTTCAAACATTTCTGGTATATGAAAAACATGTTTTTCAATGGCAAAAATCAATGAATATTGTAAATGCACAAACAGTAATATCTCCACATTGCAAGGTGCAATTCTGAAATTTTTTGCTTTTTCCTGTTAATCCTAGCATGATAAAGAAGATTCAAAGAGAGTGAGATGCCAGCTACTTTCATTCAGTCAGTAGCTTCAAACATTTCTGGTATATGAAAAACATGTTTTTCAATGGCAAAAATCAATGAATATTGTAAATGCACAAACAGTAATATCTCCACATTGCAAGGTGCAATTCTGAAAATTTTTAGCTTTTTCCTGCTAATCCTAGCATGATAAAGAAGATTCAAAGAGAGTGAGATGCCAGCTCCTTTCATTCAGTCAGTAGCTTCAAACATTTCTGGTATATGAAAAACATGTTTTTCAATGGCAAAAATCAATGAATATTGTAAATGCACAAACAGTAATATCTCCACATTGCACGGTGCAATTCTGAAATTTTTAGCTTTTTCCTGTTAATCCTAGCATGATAAAGAAGATTCAAAGAGAGTGAGATGCCAGCTCCTTTCATTCAGTCAGTAGCTTCAAACATTTCTGGTATATGAAAAACATGTTTTTCAATGGCAAAAATCAATGAATATTGTAAATGCACAAACAGTAATATCTCCACATTGCAAGGTGCAATTCTGAAATTTTTTGCTTTTTCCTGTTAATCCTAGCATGATAAAGAAGATTCAAAGAGAGTGAGATGCCAGCTCCTTTCATTCAGTCAGTAGCTTCAAACATTTCTGGTATATGAAAAACATGTTTTTCAATGGCAAAAATCAATGAATATTGTAAATGCACAAACAGTAATTTCTCCGCATTGCAAGGTGCAAGTCTGAAATTTTTTGCTTTTTCCTGCTCCTCTTAGCATGATAAAGAAGATTCAAAGAGAGTGAGATGCCAGCTCCTTTCATTCAGTCAGTAGCTTCAATCATTTCTGGACGTTTTTCAATGGCAAAAATCAATGAATATTGTAAATGCACAAACAGTAATTTCTCCGCATTGCAAGGTGCAATTCTGAAATTTTTTGCTTTTTCCTGCTCCTCTTAGCATGATAAAGAAGATTCAAAGAGAGTGAGATGCCAGCTCCTTTCATTCAGTCAGTAGCTTCAAACATTTCTGGTATATGAATAACATGATGTTTTTCAATGGCAAAAATCAATGAATATTGTAAATGCACAAACAGTAATTTCTCCGCATTGCAAGGTGCAAGTCTGAAATTTTTTGCTTTTTCCTGCTCCTCTTAGCATGATAAAGAAGATTCAAAGAGAGTGAGATGCCAGTTACTTTCATGCAGTCAGTAGCTTCAATCATTTCTGGACGTTTTTCAATGGTAAAAATCAATGAATATTGTAAATGCACAAACAGTAATTTCTCCACATTGCAAGGTGCAATTCTGAAATTTTTTGCTTTTTCCTGCTCCTCTTAGCATGATAAAGAAGATTCAAAGAGAGTGAGATGCCAGCTCCTTTCAGTCAGTAGCTTCAAACATTTCTGGTATATGAATAACATGATGTTTTTCAATGGCAAAAATCAATGAATATTGTAAATGCACAAACAGTAATTTCTCCGCATTGCAAGGTGCAATTCTGAAATTTTTTGCTTTTTCCTGCTCCTCTTAGCATGATAAAGAAGATTCAAAGAGAGTGAGATGCCAGCTCCTTTCATTCAGTCAGTAGCTTCAAACATTTCTGGTATATGAATAACGATGTTTTTCAATGGCAAAAATCAATGAATATTGTAAATGCACAAACAGTAATTTCTCCGCATTGCAAGGTGCAATTCTGAAATTTTTTGCTTTTTCCTGCTCCTCTTAGCATGATAAAGAAGATTCAAAAAGAGTGAGATGCCAGCTCCTTTCATTCAGTCAGTAGCTTCAATCATTTCTGGATGTTTTTCAATGGCAAAAATCAATGAATATTGTAAATGCACAAACAGTAATTTCTCCGCATTGCAAGGTGCAATTCTGAAATTTTTTGCTTTTTCCTGCTCCTCTTAGCATGATAAAGAAGATTCAAAGAGAGTGAGATGTCAGCTCCTTTCATTCAGTCAGTAGCTTCAAACATTTCTGGTATATGAATAACATGATGTTTTTCAATGGCAAAAATCAATGAATATTGTAAATGCACAAACAGTAATTTCTCCGCATTGCAAGGTGCAATTCTGAAATTTTTTGCTTTTTCCTGCTCCTCTTAGCATGATAAAGAAGATTCAAAGAGAGTGAGATGCCAGCTCCTTTCATTCAGTCAGTAGCTTCAATCATTTCTGGATGTTTTTCAATGGCAAAAATCAATGAATATTGTAAATGCACAAACAGTAATTTCTCCGCATTGCAAGGTGCAATTCTGAAATTTTTTGCTTTTTCCTGCTCCTCTTAGCATGATAAAGAAGATTCAAAGAGAGTGAGATGCCAGCTCCTTTCATTCAGTCAGTAGCTTCAAACATTTCTGGTATATGAATAACATGATGTTTTTCAATGGCAAAAATCAATGAATATTGTAAATGCACAAACAGTAATTTCTCCGCATTGCAAGGTGCAAGTCTGAAATTTTTTTGCTTTTTCCTGCTCCTCTTAGCATGATAAAGAAGATTCAAAGAGAGTGAGATGCCAGCTACTTTCATTCAGTCAGTAGCTTCAATCATTTCTGGACGTTTTTCAATGGTAAAAATCAATGAATATTGTAAATGCACAAACAGTAATTTCTCCACATTGCAAGGTGCAATTCTGAAATTTTTTGCTTTTTCCTGCTCCTCTTAGCATGATAAAGAAGATTCAAAGAGAGTGAGATGCCAGCTCCTTTCATTCAGTCAGTAGCTTCAAACATTTCTGGTATATGAATAACATGGTTTTTCAATGGCAAAAATCAATGAATATTGTAAATGCACAAACAGTAATTTCTCCACATTGCAAGGTGCAATTCTGAAATTTTTTGCTTTTTCCTGCTCCTCTTAGCATGATAAAGAAGATTCAAAGAGAGTGAGATGCCAGCTCCTTTCATTCAGTCAGTAGCTTCAAACATTTCTGGTATATGAATAACATGATGTTTTTCAATGGCAAAAATCAATGAATATTGTAAATGCACAAACAGTAATTTCTCCGCATTGCAAGGTGCAATTCTGAAATTTTTTGCTTTTTCCTGCTCCTCTTAGCATGATAAAGAAGATTCAAAGAGAGTGAGATGCCAGCTCCTTTCATTCAGTCAGTAGCTTCAATCATTTCTGGACGTTTTTCAATGGCAAAAATCAATGAATATTGTAAATGCACAAACAGTAATTTCTCCGCATTGCAAGGTGCAATTCTGAAATTTTTTGCTTTTTCCTGCTCCTCTTAGCATGATAAAGAAGATTCAAAGAGAGTGAGATGTCAGCTCCTTTCATTCAGTCAGTAGCTTCAAACATTTCTGGTATATGAATAACGATGTTTTTCAATGGCTAAAATCAATGAATATTGTAAATGCACAAACAGTAATTTCTCCGCATTGCAAGGTGCAATTCTGAAATTTTTTGCTTTTTCCTGCTCCTCTTAGCATGATAAAGAAGATTCAAAGAGAGTGAGATGCCAGCTCCTTTCATTCAGTCAGTAGCTTCAATCATTTCTGGACGTTTTTCAATGGCAAAAATCAATGAATATTGTAAATGCACAAACAGTAATTTCTCCGCATTGCAAGGTGCAATTCTGAAATTTTTTGCTTTTTCCTGCTCCTCTTAGCATGATAAAGAAGATTCAAAGAGAGTGAGATGCCAGCTCCTTTCATTCAGTCAGTAGCTTCAATCATTTCTGGACGTTTTTCAATGGCAAAAATCAATGAATATTGTAAATGCACAAACAGTAATTTCTCCGCATTGCAAGGTGCAATTCTGAAATTTTTTGCTTTTTCCTGCTCCTCTTAGCATGATAAAGAAGATTCAAAGACAGTGAGATGCCAGCTCCTTTCATTCAGTCAGTAGCTTCAAACATTTCTGGAATATGAATAACATGATGTTTTTCAATGGCAAAAATCAATGAATATTGTAAATGCACAAACAGTAATTTCTCCGCATTGCAAGGTGCAAGTCTGAAATTTTTTGCTTTTTCCTGCTCCTCTTAGCATGATAAAGAAGATTCAAAGAGAGTGAGATGCCAGCTACTTTCATTCAGTCAGTAGCTTCAATCATTTCTGGACGTTTTTCAATGGTAAAAATCAATGAATATTGTAAATGCACAAACAGTAATTTCTCCACATTGCAATGTGCAATTCTAAAATTTTTTGCTTTTTCCTGCTCCTCTTAGCATGATAAAGAAGATTCAAAGAGAGTGAGATGCCAGCTCCTTTCATTCAGTCAGTAGCTTCAAACATTTCTGGTATATGAATAACATGATGTTTTTCAATGGCAAAAATCAATGAATATTGTAAATGCACAAACAGTAATTTCTCCGCATTGCAAGGTGCAATTCTGAAATTTTTTGCTTTTTCCTGCTCCTCTTAGCATGATAAAGAAGATTCAAAGAGAGTGAGATGCCAACTCCTTTCATTCAGTCAGTAGCTTCAAACATTTCTGGTATATGAATAACATGATGTTTTTCAATGGCAAAAATCAATGAATATTGTAAATGCACAAACAGTAATTTCTCCGCATTGCAAGGTGCAATTCTGAAATTTTTTGCTTTTTCCTGCTCCTCTTAGCATGATAGAGAAGATTCAAAGAGAGTGAGGTGCCAGCTCCTTTCATTCAGTCAGTAGCTTCAAACATTTCTGGTATATGAATAACATGTTTTTCAATGGCAAAAATCAATGAATATTGTAAATGCACAAACAGTAATTTCTCCGCATTGCAAGGTGAAATTCTGAAATTTTTTGCTTTTTCCTGCTCCTCTTAGCATGATAAAGAAGATTCAAAGAGAGTGAGATGCCAGCTCCTTTCATTCAGTCAGTAGCTTCAAACATTTCTGGTATATGAATAACATGATGTTTTTCAATGGCAAAAATCAATGAATATTGTAAATGCACAAACAGTAATTTCTCCGCATTGCAAGGTGCAAGTCTGAAATTTTTTGCTTTTTCCTGCTCCTCTTAGCATGATAAAGAAGATTCAAAGAGAGTGAGATGCCAGCTCCTTTCATTCAGTCAGTAGCTTCAAACATTTCTGGTATATGAATAACATGATGTTTTTCAATGGCAAAAATCAATGAATATTGTAAATGCACAAACAGTAATTTCTCCACATTGCAAGGTGCAATTCTGAAATTTTTTGCTTTTTCCTGCTCCTCTTAGCATGATAAAGAAGATTCAAAGAGAGTGAGATGCCAGCTCCTTTCATTCAGTCAGTAGCTTCAAACATTTCTGGTATATGAATAACATGATGTTTTTCAATGGCAAAAATCAATGAATATTGTAAATGCACAAACGGTAATTTCTCCGCATTGCAAGGTGCAATTCTGAAATTTTTTGCTTTTTCCTGCTCCTCTTAGCATGATAAAGAAGATTCAAATAGAGTGAGATGCCAGCTCCTTTCATTCAGTCAGTAGCTTCAATCATTTCTGGACGTTTTTCAATGGCAAAAATCAATGAATATTGTAAATGCACAAACAGTAATTTCTCCGCATTGCAAGGTGCAATTCTGAAATTTTTTGCTTTTTCCTGCTCCTCTTAGCATGATAAAGAAGATTCAAAGAGAGTGAGATGTCAGCTCCTTTCATTCAGTCAGTAGCTTCAAACATTTCTGGTATATGAATAACATGATGTTTTTCAATGGCAAAAATCAATGAATATTGTAAATGCACAAACAGTAATTTCTCCGCATTGCAAGGTGCAATTCTGAAATTTTTTGCTTTTTCCTGCTCCTCTTAGCATGATAAAGAAGATTCAAAGAGAGTGAGATGCCAGCTCCTTTCATTCAGTCAGTAGCTTCAATCATTTCTGGACGTTTTTCAATGGCAAAAATCAATGAATATTGTAAATGCACAAACAGTAATTTCTCCGCATTGCAAGGTGCAATTCTGAAATTTTTTGCTTTTTCCTGCTCCTCTTAGCATGATAAAGAAGATTCAAATAGAGTGAGATGCCAGCTCCTTTCATTCAGTCAGTAGCTTCAAACATTTCTGGTATATGAATAACATGATGTTTTTCAATGGCAAAAATCAATGAATATTGTAAATGCACAAACAGTAATTTCTCCGCATTGCAAGGTGCAAGTCTGAAATTTTTTGCTTTTTCCTGCTCCTCTTAGCATGATAAAGAAGATTCAAAGAGAGTGAGATGCCAGCTCCTTTCATTCAGTCAGTAGCTTCAATCATTTCTGGATGTTTTTCAATGGCAAAAATCAATGAATATTGTAAATGCACAAACTGTAATTTCTCCGTATTGCAAGGTGCAATTCTGAAATTTTTTGCTTTTTCCTGCTACTCTTAGCATGATAAAGAAGATTCAAAGAGAGTGAGATGCCAGCTCCTTTCATTCAGTCAGTAGCTTCAATCATTTCTGGACGTTTTTCAATGGCAAAAATCAATGAATATTGTAAATGCACAAACAGTAATTTCTCCGCATTGCAAGGTGCAATTCTGAAATTTTTTGCTTTTTCCTGCTCCTCTTAGCATGATAAAGAAGATTCAAAGAGAGTGAGATGACAGCTCCTTTCATTTAGTCAGTACCTTCAATCATTTCTGGACGTTTTTCAATGGCAAAAATCAATGAATATTGTAAATGCACAAACAGTAATTTCTCCGCATTGCAAGGTGCAATTCTGAAATTTTTTGCTTTTTCCCGCTCCTCTTAGCATGATAAAGAAGATTGAAAGAGAGTGAGGTGCCAGCTCCTTTCATTCAGTCAGTAGCTTCAAACATTTCTGGTATATGAATAACATGATGTTTTTCAATGGCAAAAATCAATGAATATTGTAAATGCACAAACAGTAATTTCTCCACATTGCAAGGTGCAATTCTGAAATTTTTTGCTTTTTCCTGCTCCTCTTAGCATGATAAAGAAGATTCAAAGAGAGTGAGATGCCAGCTCCTTTCAGTCAGTAGCTTCAAACATTTCTGGTATATGAATAACATGATGTTTTTCAATGGCAAAAATCAATGAATATTGTAAATGCACAAACAGTAATTTCTCCGCATTGCAAGGTGCAATTCTGAAATTTTTTGCTTTTTCCTGCTCCTCTTAGCATGATAAAGAAGATTCAAAGAGAGTGAGATGTCAGCTCCTTTCATTCAGTCAGTAGCTTCAAACATTTCTGGTATATGAATAACATGATGTTTTTCAATGGCAAAAATCAATGAATATTGTAAATGCACAAACAGTAATTTCTCCGCATTGCAAGGTGCAATTCTGAAATTTTTTGCTTTTTCCTGCTCCTCTTAGCATGATAAAGAAGATTCAAAGAGAGTGAGATGCCAGCTCCTTTCATTCAGTCAGTAGCTTCAATCATTTCTGGATGTTTTTCAATGGCAAAAATCAATGAATATTGTAAATGCACAAACAGTAATTTCTCCGCATTGCAAGGTGCAATTCTGAAATTTTTTGCTTTTTCCTGCTCCTCTTAGCATGATAAAGAAGATTCAAAGAGAGTGAGATGCCAGCTCCTTTCATTCAGTCAGTAGCTTCAAACATTTCTGGTATATGAATAACATGATGTTTTTCAATGGCAAAAATCAATGAATATTGTAAATGCACAAACAGTAATTTCTCCGCATTGCAAGGTGCAAGTCTGAAATTTTTTTGCTTTTTCCTGCTCCTCTTAGCATGATAAAGAAGATTCAAAGAGAGTGAGATGCCAGCTACTTTCATTCAGTCAGTAGCTTCAATCATTTCTGGACGTTTTTCAATGGTAAAAATCAATGAATATTGTAAATGCACAAACAGTAATTTCTCCACATTGCAAGGTGCAATTCTGAAATTTTTTGCTTTTTCCTGCTCCTCTTAGCATGATAAAGAAGATTCAAAGAGAGTGAGATGCCAGCTCCTTTCATTCAGTCAGTAGCTTCAAACATTTCTGGTATATGAATAACATGGTTTTTCAATGGCAAAAATCAATGAATATTGTAAATGCACAAACAGTAATTTCTCCACATTGCAAGGTGCAATTCTGAAATTTTTTGCTTTTTCCTGCTCCTCTTAGCATGATAAAGAAGATTCAAAGAGAGTGAGATGCCAGCTCCTTTCATTCAGTCAGTAGCTTCAAACATTTCTGGTATATGAATAACATGATGTTTTTCAATGGCAAAAATCAATGAATATTGTAAATGCACAAACAGTAATTTCTCCGCATTGCAAGGTGCAATTCTGAAATTTTTTGCTTTTTCCTGCTCCTCTTAGCATGATAAAGAAGATTCAAAGAGAGTGAGATGCCAGCTCCTTTCATTCAGTCAGTAGCTTCAATCATTTCTGGACGTTTTTCAATGGCAAAAATCAATGAATATTGTAAATGCACAAACAGTAATTTCTCCGCATTGCAAGGTGCAATTCTGAAATTTTTTGCTTTTTCCTGCTCCTCTTAGCATGATAAAGAAGATTCAAAGAGAGTGAGATGTCAGCTCCTTTCATTCAGTCAGTAGCTTCAAACATTTCTGGTATATGAATAACATGATGTTTTTCAATGGCTAAAATCAATGAATATTGTAAATGCACAAACAGTAATTTCTCCGCATTGCAAGGTGCAATTCTGAAATTTTTTGCTTTTTCCTGCTCCTCTTAGCATGATAAAGAAGATTCAAAGAGAGTGAGATGCCAGCTCCTTTCATTCAGTCAGTAGCTTCAATCATTTCTGGACGTTTTTCAATGGCAAAAATCAATGAATATTGTAAATGCACAAACAGTAATTTCTCCGCATTGCAAGGTGCAATTCTGAAATTTTTTGCTTTTTCCTGCTCCTCTTAGCATGATAAAGAAGATTCAAAGAGAGTGAGATGCCAGCTCCTTTCATTCAGTCAGTAGCTTCAATCATTTCTGGACGTTTTTCAATAGTACAAATCAATGAATATTGTAAATGCACAAACAGTAATTTCTCCACATTGCAATGTGCAATTCTAAAATTTTTTGCTTTTTCCTGCTCCTCTTAGCATGATAAAGAAGATTCAAAGAGAGTGAGATGCCAGCTCCTTTCATTCAGTCAGTAGCTTCAAACATTTCTGGTATATGAATAACATGATGTTTTTCAATGGCAAAAATCAATGAATATTGTAAATGCACAAACAGTAATTTCTCCGCATTGCAAGGTGCAATTCTGAAATTTTTTGCTTTTTCCTGCTCCTCTTAGCATGATAAAGAAGATTCAAAGAGAGTGAGATGCCAACTCCTTTCATTCAGTCAGTAGCTTCAAACATTTCTGGTATATGAATAACATGATGTTTTTCAATGGCAAAAATCCATGAATATTGTAAATGCACAAACAGTAATTTCTCCGCATTGCAAGGTGCAATTCTGAAATTTTTTGCTTTTTCCTGCTCCTCTTAGCATGATAGAGAAGATTCAAAGAGAGTGAGGTGCCAGCTCCTTTCATTCAGTCAGTAGCTTCAAACATTTCTGGTATATGAATAACATGTTTTTCAATGGCAAAAATCAATGAATATTGTAAATGCACAAACAGTAATTTCTCCGCATTGCAAGGTGAAATTCTGAAATTTTTTGCTTTTTCCTGCTCCTCTTAGCATGATAAAGAAGATTCAAAGAGAGTGAGATGCCAGCTCCTTTCATTCAATCAGTAGCTTCAATCATTTCTGGACGTTTTTCAATGGCAAAAATCAATGAATATTGTAAATGCACAAACAGTAATTTCTCCGCATTGCAAGGTGCAAGTCTGAAATTTTTTGCTTTTTCCTGCTCCTCTTAGCATGATAAAGAAGATTCAAAGAGAGTGAGATGCCAGCTCCTTTCATTCAGTCAGTAGCTTCAAACATTTCTGGTATATGAATAACATGATGTTTTTCAATGGCAAAAATCAATGAATATTGTAAATGCACAAACAGTAATTTCTCCGCATTGCAAGGTGCAAGTCTGAAATTTTTTGCTTTTTCCTGCTCCTCTTAGCATGATAAAGAAGATTCAAAGAGAGTGAGATGCCAGCTACTTTCATTCAGTCAGTAGCTTCAATCATTTCTGGACGTTTTTCAATGGTAAAAATCAATGAATATTGTAAATGCACAAACAGTAATTTCTCCACATTGCAAGGTGCAATTCTGAAATTTTTTGCTTTTTCCTGCTCCTCTTAGCATGATAAAGAAGATTCAAAGAGAGTGAGATGCCAGCTCCTTTCATTCAGTCAGTAGCTTCAAACATTTCTGGTATATGAATAACATGATGTTTTTCAATGGCAAAAATCAATGAATATTGTAAATGCACAAACAGTAATTTCTCCACATTGCAAGGTGCAATTCTGAAATTTTTTGCTTTTTCCTGCTCCTCTTAGCATGATAAAGAAGATTCAAAGAGAGTGAGATGCCAGCTCCTTTCATTCAGTCAGTAGCTTCAAACATTTCTGGTATATGAATAACATGATGTTTTTCAATGGCAAAAATCAATGAATATTGTAAATGCACAAACAGTAATTTCTCCGCATTGCAAGGTGCAATTCTGAAATTTTTTGCTTTTTCCTGCTCCTCTTAGCATGATAAAGAAGATTCAAATAGAGTGAGATGCCAGCTCCTTTCATTCAGTCAGTAGCTTCAATCATTTCTGGACGTTTTTCAATGGCAAAAATCAATGAATATTGTAAATGCACAAACAGTAATTTCTCCGCATTGCAAGGTGCAATTCTGAAATTTTTTGCTTTTTCCTGCTCCTCTTAGCATGATAAAGAAGATTCAAAGAGAGTGAGATGTCAGCTCCTTTCATTCAGTCAGTAGCTTCAAACATTTCTGGTATATGAATAACATGATGTTTTTCAATGGCAAAAATCAATGAATATTGTAAATGCACAAACAGTAATTTCTCCGCATTGCAAGGTGCAATTCTGAAATTTTTTGCTTTTTCCTGCTCCTCTTAGCATGATAAAGAAGATTCAAAGAGAGTGAGATGCCAGCTCCTTTCATTCAGTCAGTAGCTTCAATCATTTCTGGACGTTTTTCAATGGCAAAAATCAATGAATATTGTAAATGCACAAACAGTAATTTCTCCGCATTGCAAGGTGCAATTCTGAAATTTTTTGCTTTTTCCTGCTCCTCTTAGCATGATAAAGAAGATTCAAAGAGAGTGAGATGCCAGCTCCTTTCATTCAGTCAGTAGCTTCAAACATTTCTGGTATATGAATAACATGATGTTTTTCAATGGCAAAAATCAATGAATATTGTAAATGCACAAACAGTAATTTCTCCGCATTGCAAGGTGCAAGTCTGAAATTTTTTGCTTTTTCCTGCTCCTCTTAGCATGATAAAGAAGATTCAAAGAGAGTGAGATGCCAGCTCCTTTCATTCAGTCAGTAGCTTCAATCATTTCTGGATGTTTTTCAATGGCAAAAATCAATGAATATTGTAAATGCACAAACTGTAATTTCTCCGTATTGCAAGGTGCAATTCTGAAATTTTTTGCTTTTTCCTGCTACTCTTAGCATGATAAAGAAGATTCAAAGAGAGTGAGATGCCAGCTCCTTTCATTCAGTCAGTAGCTTCAATCATTTCTGGACGTTTTTCAATGGCAAAAATCAATGAATATTGTAAATGCACAAACAGTAATTTCTCCGCATTGCAAGGTGCAATTCTGAAATTTTTTGCTTTTTCCTGCTCCTCTTAGCATGATAAAGAAGATTCAAAGAGAGTGAGATGACAGCTCCTTTCATTTAGTCAGTACCTTCAATCATTTCTGGACGTTTTTCAATGGCAAAAATCAATGAATATTGTAAATGCACAAACAGTAATTTCTCCGCATTGCAAGGTGCAATTCTGAAATTTTTTGCTTTTTCCCGCTCCTCTTAGCATGATAAAGAAGATTGAAAGAGAGTGAGGTGCCAGCTCCTTTCATTCAGTCAGTAGCTTCAAACATTTCTGGTATATGAATAACATGTTTTTCAATGGCAAAAATCAATGAATATTGTAAATGCACAAACAGTAATTTCTCCGCATTGCAAGGTGCAATTCTGAAATTTTTTGATTTTTCCTGCTCCTCTTAGCATGATAAAGAAGATTCAAAGAGAGTGAGATGCCAGCTCCTTTCATTCAGTCAGTAGCTTCAATCATTTCTGGACGTTTTTCAATGGCAAAAATCAATGAATATTGTAAATGCACAAACAGTAATTTCTCCGCATTGCAAGGTGCAATTCTGAAATTTTTTGCTTTTTCCTGCTCCTCTTAGCATGATAAAGAAGATTCAAAGAGAGTGAGATGCCAGCTCCTTTCATTCAGTCAGTAGCTTCAAACATTTCTGGTATATGAATAACATGATGTTTTTCAATGGCAAAAATCAATGAATATTGTAAATGCACAAACAGTAATTTCTCCACATTGCAAGGTGCAATTCTGAAATTTTTTGCTTTTTCCTGCTCCTCTTAGCATGATAAAGAAGATTCAAAGAGAGTGAGATGCCAGCTCCTTTCAGTCAGTAGCTTCAAACATTTCTGGTATATGAATAACATGATGTTTTTCAATGGCAAAAATCAATGAATATTGTAAATGCACAAACAGTAATTTCTCCGCATTGCAAGGTGCAATTCTGAAATTTTTTGCTTTTTCCTGCTCCTCTTAGCATGATAAAGAAGATTCAAAGAGAGTGAGATGCCAGCTCCTTTCATTCAGTCAGTAGCTTCAAACATTTCTGGTATATGAATAACATGATGTTTTTCAATGGCAAAAATCAATGAATATTGTAAATGCACAAACAGTAATTTCTCCGCATTGCAAGGTGCAATTCTGAAATTTTTTGCTTTTTCCTGCTCCTCTTAGCATGATAAAGAAGATTCAAAAAGAGTGAGATGCCAGCTCCTTTCATTCAGTCAGTAGCTTCAATCATTTCTGGATGTTTTTCAATGGCAAAAATCAATGAATATTGTAAATGCACAAACAGTAATTTCTCCGCATTGCAAGGTGCAATTCTGAAATTTTTTGCTTTTTCCTGCTCCTCTTAGCATGATAAAGAAGATTCAAAGAGAGTGAGATGTCAGCTCCTTTCATTCAGTCAGTAGCTTCAAACATTTCTGGTATATGAATAACATGATGTTTTTCAATGGCAAAAATCAATGAATATTGTAAATGCACAAACAGTAATTTCTCCGCATTGCAAGGTGCAATTCTGAAATTTTTTGCTTTTTCCTGCTCCTCTTAGCATGATAAAGAAGATTCAAAGAGAGTGAGATGCCAGCTCCTTTCATTCAGTCAGTAGCTTCAATCATTTCTGGATGTTTTTCAATGGCAAAAATCAATGAATATTGTAAATGCACAAACAGTAATTTCTCCGCATTGCAAGGTGCAATTCTGAAATTTTTTGCTTTTTCCTGCTCCTCTTAGCATGATAAAGAAGATTCAAAGAGAGTGAGATGCCAGCTCCTTTCATTCAGTCAGTAGCTTCAAACATTTCTGGTATATGAATAACATGATGTTTTTCAATGGCAAAAATCAATGAATATTGTAAATGCACAAACAGTAATTTCTCCGCATTGCAAGGTGCAAGTCTGAAATTTTTTTGCTTTTTCCTGCTCCTCTTAGCATGATAAAGAAGATTCAAAGAGAGTGAGATGCCAGCTACTTTCATTCAGTCAGTAGCTTCAATCATTTCTGGACGTTTTTCAATGGTAAAAATCAATGAATATTGTAAATGCACAAACAGTAATTTCTCCACATTGCAAGGTGCAATTCTGAAATTTTTTGCTTTTTCCTGCTCCTCTTAGCATGATAAAGAAGATTCAAAGAGAGTGAGATGCCAGCTCCTTTCATTCAGTCAGTAGCTTCAAACATTTCTGGTATATGAATAACATGGTTTTTCAATGGCAAAAATCAATGAATATTGTAAATGCACAAACAGTAATTTCTCCACATTGCAAGGTGCAATTCTGAAATTTTTTGCTTTTTCCTGCTCCTCTTAGCATGATAAAGAAGATTCAAAGAGAGTGAGATGCCAGCTCCTTTCATTCAGTCAGTAGCTTCAAACATTTCTGGTATATGAATAACATGATGTTTTTCAATGGCAAAAATCAATGAATATTGTAAATGCACAAACAGTAATTTCTCCGCATTGCAAGGTGCAATTCTGAAATTTTTTGCTTTTTCCTGCTCCTCTTAGCATGATAAAGAAGATTCAAAGAGAGTGAGATGCCAGCTCCTTTCATTCAGTCAGTAGCTTCAATCATTTCTGGACGTTTTTCAATGGCAAAAATCAATGAATATTGTAAATGCACAAACAGTAATTTCTCTGCATTGCAAGGTGCAATTCTGAAATTTTTTGCTTTTTCCTGCTCCTCTTAGCATGATAAAGAAGATTCAAAGAGAGTGAGATGTCAGCTCCTTTCATTCAGTCAGTAGCTTCAAACATTTCTGGTATATGAATAACATGATGTTTTTCAATGGCTAAAATCAATGAATATTGTAAATGCACAAACAGTAATTTCTCCGCATTGCAAGGTGCAATTCTGAAATTTTTTGCTTTTTCCTGCTCCTCTTAGCATGATAAAGAAGATTCAAAGAGAGTGAGATGCCAGCTCCTTTCATTCAGTCAGTAGCTTCAATCATTTCTGGACGTTTTTCAATTGCAAAAATCAATGAATATTGTAAATGCACAAACAGTAATTTCTCCGCATTGCAAGGTGCAATTCTGAAATTTTTTGCTTTTTCCTGCTCCTCTTAGCATGATAAAGAAGATTCAAAGAGAGTGAGATGCCAGCTCCTTTCATTCAGTCAGTAGCTTCAATCATTTCTGGACGTTTTTCAATGGCAAAAATCAATGAATATTGTAAATGCACAAACAGTAATTTCTCCGCATTGCAAGGTGCAATTCTGAAATTTTTTGCTTTTTCCTGCTCCTCTTAGCATGATAAAGAAGATTCAAAGAGAGTGAGATGCCAGCTCCTTTCATTCAGTCAGTAGCTTCAAACATTTCTGGAATATGAATAACATGATGTTTTTCAATGGCAAAAATCAATGAATATTGTAAATGCACAAACAGTAATTTCTCCGCATTGCAAGGTGCAAGTCTGAAATTTTTTGCTTTTTCCTGCTCCTCTTAGCATGATAAAGAAGATTCAAAGAGTGAGATGCCAGCTACTTTCATTCAGTCAGTAGCTTCAATCATTTCTGGACGTTTTTCAATGGTAAAAATCAATGAATATTGTAAATGCACAAACAGTAATTTCTCCACATTGCAATGTGCAATTCTAAAATTTTTTGCTTTTTCCTGCTCCTCTTAGCATGATAAAGAAGATTCAAAGAGAGTGAGATGCCAGCTCCTTTCATTCAGTCAGTAGCTTCAAACATTTCTGGTATATGAATAACATGATGTTTTTCAATGGCAAAAATCAATGAATATTGTAAATGCACAAACAGTAATTTCTCCGCATTGCAAGGTGCAATTCTGAAATTTTTTGCTTTTTCCTGCTCCTCTTAGCATGATAAAGAAGATTCAAAGAGAGTGAGATGCCAACTCCTTTCATTCAGTCAGTAGCTTCAAACATTTCTGGTATATGAATAACATGATGTTTTTCAATGGCTAAAATCAATGAATATTGTAAATGCACAAACAGTAATTTCTCCGCATTGCAAGGTGCAATTCTGAAATTTTTTGCTTTTTCCTGCTCCTCTTAGCATGATAGAGAAGATTCAAAGAGAGTGAGGTGCCAGCTCCTTTCATTCAGTCAGTAGCTTCAAACATTTCTGGTATATGAATAACATGTTTTTCAATGGCAAAAATCAATGAATATTGTAAATGCACAAACAGTAATTTCTCCGCATTGCAAGGTGAAATTCTGAAATTTTTTGCTTTTTCCTGCTCCTCTTAGCATGATAAAGAAGATTCAAAGAGAGTGAGATGCCAGCTCCTTTCATTCAATCAGTAGCTTCAATCATTTCTGGACGTTTTTCAATGGCAAAAATCAATGAATATTGTAAATGCACAAACAGTAATTTCTCCGCATTGCAAGGTGCAAGTCTGAAATTTTTTGCTTTTTCCTGCTCCTCTTAGCATGATAAAGAAGATTCAAAGAGAGTGAGATGCCAGCTCCTTTCATTCAGTCAGTAGCTTCAAACATTTCTGGTATATGAATAACATGATGTTTTTCAATGGCAAAAATCAATGAATATTGTAAATGCACAAACAGTAATTTCTCCACATTGCAAGGTGCAAGTCTGAAATTTTTTGCTTTTTCCTGCTCCTCTTAGCATGATAAAGAAGATTCAAAGAGAGTGAGATGCCAGCTACTTTCATTCAGTCAGTAGCTTCAATCATTTCTGGACGTTTTTCAATGGTAAAAATCAATGAATATTGTAAATGCACAAACAGTAATTTCTCCACATTGCAAGGTGCAATTCTGAAATTTTTTGCTTTTTCCTGCTCCTCTTAGCATGATAAAGAAGATTCAAAGAGAGTGAGATGCCAGCTCCTTTCATTCAGTCAGTAGCTTCAAACATTTCTGGTATATGAATAACATGATGTTTTTCAATGGCAAAAATCAATGAATATTGTAAATGCACAAACAGTAATTTCTCCACATTGCAAGGTGCAATTCTGAAATTTTTTGCTTTTTCCTGCTCCTCTTAGCATGATAAAGAAGATTCAAAGAGAGTGAGATGCCAGCTCCTTTCATTCAGTCAGTAGCTTCAAACATTTCTGGTATATGAATAACATGATGTTTTTCAATGGCAAAAATCAATGAATATTGTAAATGCACAAACAGTAATTTCTCCGCATTGCAAGGTGCAATTCTGAAATTTTTTGCTTTTTCCTGCTCCTCTTAGCATGATAAAGAAGATTCAAATAGAGTGAGATGCCAGCTCCTTTCATTCAGTCAGTAGCTTCAATCATTTCTGGACGTTTTTCAATGGCAAAAATCAATGAATATTGTAAATGCACAAACAGTAATTTCTCCGCATTGCAAGGTGCAATTCTGAAATTTTTTGCTTTTTCCTGCTCCTCTTAGCATGATAAAGAAGATTCAAAGAGAGTGAGATGTCAGCTCCTTTCATTCAGTCAGTAGCTTCAAACATTTCTGGTATATGAATAACATGATGTTTTTCAATGGCAAAAATCAATGAATATTGTAAATGCACAAACAGTAATTTCTCCGCATTGCAAGGTGCAATTCTGAAATTTTTTGCTTTTTCCTGCTCCTCTTAGCATGATAAAGAAGATTCAAAGAGAGTGAGATGCCAGCTCCTTTCATTCAGTCAGTAGCTTCAATCATTTCTGGACGTTTTTCAATGGCAAAAATCAATGAATATCGTAAATGCACAAACAGTAATTTCTCCGCATTGCAAGGTGCAATTCTGAAATTTTTTGCTTTTTCCTGCTCCTCTTAGCATGATAGAGAAGATTCAAAGAGAGTGAGGTGCCAGCTCCTTTCATTCAGTCAGTAGCTTCAAACATTTCTGGTATATGAATAACATGTTTTTCAATGGCAAAAATCAATGAATATTGTAAATGCACAAACAGTAATTTCTCCGCATTGCAAGGTGAAATTCTGAAATTTTTTGCTTTTTGCTGCTCCTCTTAGCATGATAAAGAAGATTCAAAGAGAGTGAAATGCCAGCTCCTTTCATTCAATCAGTAGCTTCAATCATTTCTGGACGTTTTTCAATGGCAAAAATCAATGAATATTGTAAATGCACAAACAGTAATTTCTCCGCATTGCAAGGTGCAAGTCTGAAATTTTTTGCTTTTTCCTGCTCCTCTTAGCATGATAAAGAAGATTCAAAGAGAGTGAGATGCCAGCTCCTTTCATTCAGTCAGTAGCTTCAAACATTTCTGGTATATGAATAACATGATGTTTTTCAATGGCAAAAATCAATGAATATTGTAAATGCACAAACAGTAATTTCTCCGCATTGCAAGGTGCAAGTCTGAAATTTTTTGCTTTTTCCTGCTCCTCTTAGCATGATAAAGAAGATTCAAAGAGAGTGAGATGCCAGCTACTTTCATTCAGTCAGTAGCTTCAATCATTTCTGGACGTTTTTCAATGGTAAAAATCAATGAATATTGTAAATGCACAAACAGTAATTTCTCCACATTGCAAGGTGCAATTCTGAAATTTTTTGCTTTTTCCTGCTCCTCTTAGCATGATAAAGAAGATTCAAAGAGAGTGAGATGCCAGCTCCTTTCATTCAGTCAGTAGCTTCAAACATTTCTGGTATATGAATAACATGATGTTTTTCAATGGCAAAAATCAATGAATATTGTAAATGCACAAACAGTAATTTCTCCACATTGCAAGGTGCAATTCTGAAATTTTTTGCTTTTTCCTGCTCCTCTTAGCATGATAAAGAAGATTCAAAGAGAGTGAGATGCCAGCTCCTTTCATTCAGTCAGTAGCTTCAAACATTTCTGGTATATGAATAACATGATGTTTTTCAATGGCAAAAATCAATGAATATTGTAAATGCACAAACAGTAATTTCTCCGCATTGCAAGGTGCAATTCTGAAATTTTTTGCTTTTTCCTGCTCCTCTTAGCATGATAAAGAAGATTCAAATAGAGTGAGATGCCAGCTCCTTTCATTCAGTCAGTAGCTTCAATCATTTCTGGACGTTTTTCAATGGCAAAAATCAATGAATATTGTAAATGCACAAACAGTAATTTCTCCGCATTGCAAGGTGCAATTCTGAAATTTTTTGCTTTTTCCTGCTCCTCTTAGCATGATAAAGAAGATTCAAAGAGAGTGAGATGTCAGCTCCTTTCATTCAGTCAGTAGCTTCAAACATTTCTGGTATATGAATAACATGATGTTTTTCAATGGCAAAAATCAATGAATATTGTAAATGCACAAACAGTAATTTCTCCGCATTGCAAGGTGCAATTCTGAAATTTTTTGCTTTTTCCTGCTCCTCTTAGCATGATAAAGAAGATTCAAAGAGAGTGAGATGCCAGCTCCTTTCATTCAGTCAGTAGCTTCAAACATTTCTGGTATATGAATAACATGATGTTTTTCAATGGCAAAAATCAATGAATATTGTAAATGCACAAACAGTAATTTCTCCGCATTGCAAGGTGCAAGTCTGAAATTTTTTGCTTTTTCCTGCTCCTCTTAGCATGATAAAGAAGATTCAAAGAGAGTGAGATGCCAGCTCCTTTCATTCAGTCAGTAGCTTCAATCATTTCTGGATGTTTTTCAATGGCAAAAATCAATGAATATTGTAAATGCACAAACTGTAATTTCTCCGTATTGCAAGGTGCAATTCTGTAATTTTTTGCTTTTTCCTGCTACTCTTAGCATGATAAAGAAGATTCAAAGAGAGTGAGATGCCAGCTCCTTTCATTCAGTCAGTAGCTTCAATCATTTCTGGACGTTTTTCAATGGCAAAAATCAATGAATATTGTAAATGCACAAACAGTAATTTCTCCGCATTGCAAGGTGCAATTCTGAAATTTTTTGCTTTTTCCCGCTCCTCTTAGCATGATAAAGAAGATTGAAAGAGAGTGAGGTGCCAGCTCCTTTCATTCAGTCAGTAGCTTCAAACATTTCTGGTATATGAATAACATGTTTTTCAATGGCAAAAATCAATGAATATTGTAAATGCACAAACAGTAATTTCTCCGCATTGCAAGGTGCAATTCTGAAATTTTTTGATTTTTCCTGCTCCTCTTAGCATGATAAAGAAGATTCAAAGAGAGTGAGATGCCAGCTCCTTTCATTCAGTCAGTAGCTTCAATCATTTCTGGACGTTTTTCAATGGCAAAAATCAATGAATATTGTAAATGCACAAACAGTAATTTCTCCGCATTGCAAGGTGCAATTCTGAAATTTTTTGCTTTTTCCTGCTCCTCTTAGCATGATAAAGAAGATTCAAAGAGAGTGAGATGCCAGCTCCTTTCATTCAGTCAGTAGCTTCAAACATTTCTGGTATATGAATAACATGATGTTTTTCAATGGCAAAAATCAATGAATATTGTAAATGCACAAACAGTAATTTCTCCGCATTGCAAGGTGCAAGTCTGAAATTTTTTACTTTTTCCTGCTCCTCTTAGCATGATAAAGAAGATTCAAAGAGAGTGAGATGCCAGCTACTTTCATTCAGTCAGTAGCTTCAATCATTTCTGGACGTTTTTCAATGGTAAAAATCAATGAATATTGTAAATGCACAAACAGTAATTTCTCCACATTGCAAGGTGCAATTCTGAAATTTTTTGCTTTTTCCTGCTCCTCTTAGCATGATAAAGAAGATTCAAAGAGAGTGAGATGCCAGCTCCTTTCATTCAGTCAGTAGCTTCAAACATTTCTGGTATATGAATAACATGATGTTTTTCAATGGCAAAAATCAATGAATATTGTAAATGCACAAACAGTAATTTCTCCGCATTGCAAGGTGCAATTCTGAAATTTTTTGCTTTTTCCTGCTCCTCTTAGCATGATAAAGAAGATTCAAAGAGAGTGAGATGCCAGCTCCTTTCATTCAATCAGTAGCTTCAATCATTTCTGGACGTTTTTCAATGGCAAAAATCAATGAATATTGTAAATGCACAAACAGTAATTTCTCCGCATTGCAAGGTGCAAGTCTGAAATTTTTTGCTTTTTCCTGCTCCTCTTAGCATGATAAAGAAGATTCAAAGAGAGTGAGATGCCAGCTCCTTTCATTCAGTCAGTAGCTTCAAACATTTCTGGTATATGAATAACATGATGTTTTTCAATGGCAAAAATCAATGAATATTGTAAATGCACAAACAGTAATTTCTCCGCATTGCAAGGTGCAAGTCTGAAATTTTTTGCTTTTTCCTGCTCCTCTTAGCATGATAAAGAAGATTCAAAGAGAGTGAGATGCCAGCTACTTTCATTCAGTCAGTAGCTTCAATCATTTCTGGACGTTTTTCAATGGTAAAAATCAATGAATATTGTAAATGCACAAACAGTAATTTCTCCACATTGCAAGGTGCAATTCTGAAATTTTTTGCTTTTTCCTGCTCCTCTTAGCATGATAAAGAAGATTCAAAGAGAGTGAGATGCCAGCTCCTTTCATTCAGTCAGTAGCTTCAAACATTTCTGGTATATGAATAACATGATGTTTTTCAATGGCAAAAATCAATGAATATTGTAAATGCACAAACAGTAATTTCTCCACATTGCAAGGTGCAATTCTGAAATTTTTTGCTTTTTCCTGCTCCTCTTAGCATGATAAAGAAGATTCAAAGAGAGTGAGATGCCAGCTCCTTTCATTCAGTCAGTAGCTTCAAACATTTCTGGTATATGAATAACATGATGTTTTTCAATGGCAAAAATCAATGAATATTGTAAATGCACAAACAGTAATTTCTCCGCATTGCAAGGTGCAATTCTGAAATTTTTTGCTTTTTCCTGCTCCTCTTAGCATGATAAAGAAGATTCAAATAGAGTGAGATGCCAGCTCCTTTCATTCAGTCAGTAGCTTCAATCATTTCTGGACGTTTTTCAATGGCAAAAATCAATGAATATTGTAAATGCACAAACAGTAATTTCTCCGCATTGCAAGGTGCAATTCTGAAATTTTTTGCTTTTTCCTGCTCCTCTTAGCATGATAAAGAAGATTCAAAGAGAGTGAGATGTCAGCTCCTTTCATTCAGTCAGTAGCTTCAAACATTTCTGGTATATGAATAACATGATGTTTTTCAATGGCAAAAATCAATGAATATTGTAAATGCACAAACAGTAATTTCTCCGCATTGCAAGGTGCAATTCTGAAATTTTTTGCTTTTTCCTGCTCCTCTTAGCATGATAAAGAAGATTCAAAGAGAGTGAGATGCCAGCTCCTTTCATTCAGTCAGTAGCTTCAAACATTTCTGGTATATGAATAACATGATGTTTTTCAATGGCAAAAATCAATGAATATTGTAAATGCACAAACAGTAATTTCTCCGCATTGCAAGGTGCAAGTCTGAAATTTTTTGCTTTTTCCTGCTCCTCTTAGCATGATAAAGAAGATTCAAAGAGAGTGAGATGCCAGCTCCTTTCATTCAGTCAGTAGCTTCAATCATTTCTGGATGTTTTTCAATGGCAAAAATCAATGAATATTGTAAATGCACAAACTGTAATTTCTCCGTATTGCAAGGTGCAATTCTGAAATTTTTTGCTTTTTCCTGCTACTCTTAGCATGATAAAGAAGATTCAAAGAGAGTGAGATGCCAGCTCCTTTCATTCAGTCAGTAGCTTCAATCATTTCTGGACGTTTTTCAATGGCAAAAATCAATGAATATTGTAAATGCACAAACAGTAATTTCTCCGCATTGCAAGGTGCAATTCTGAAATTTTTTGCTTTTTCCTGCTCCTCTTAGCATGATAAAGAAGATTCAAAGAGAGTGAGATGACAGCTCCTTTCATTTAGTCAGTACCTTCAATCATTTCTGGACGTTTTTCAATGGCAAAAATCAATGAATATTGTAAATGCACAAACAGTAATTTCTCCGCATTGCAAGGTGCAATTCTGAAATTTTTTGCTTTTTCCCGCTCCTCTTAGCATGATAAAGAAGATTGAAAGAGAGTGAGGTGCCAGCTCCTTTCATTCAGTCAGTAGCTTCAAACATTTCTGGTATATGAATAACATGTTTTTCAATGGCAAAAATCAATGAATATTGTAAATGCACAAACAGTAATTTCTCCGCATTGCAAGGTGCAAGTCTGAAATTTTTTGCTTTTTCCTGCTCCTCTTAGCATGATAAAGAAGATTCAAAGAGAGTGAGATGCCAGCTACTTTCATTCAGTCAGTAGCTTCAATCATTTCTGGACGTTTGTCAATGGTAAAAATCAACGAATATTGTAAATGCACAAACAGTAATTTCTCCACATTGCAAGGTGCAATTCTGAAATTTTTTGCTTTTTCCTGCTCCTCTTAGCATGATAAAGAAGATTCAAAGAGAGTGAGATGCCAGCTCCTTTCATTCAGTCAGTAGCTTCAAACATTTCTGGTATATGAATAACATGATGTTTTTCAATGGCAAAAATCAATGAATATTGTAAATGCACAAACAGTAATTTCTCCGCATTGCAAGGTGCAATTCTGAAATTTTTTGCTTTTTCCTGCTCCTCTTAGCATGATAAAGAAGATTCAAAGAGAGTGAGATGCCAGCTCCTTTCATTCAGTCAGTAGCTTCATTCATTTCTGGATGTTTTTCAATGGCAAAAATCAATGAATATTGTAAATGCACAAACTGTAATTTCTCCGCATTGCAAGGTGCAATTCTGAAATTTTTTGCTTTTTCCTGCTCCTCTTAGCATGATAAAGAAGATTCAAAGAGAGTGAGATGCCAGCTCCTTTCATTCAGTCAGTAGCTTCAATCATTTCTGGACGTTTTTCAGTGGCAAAAATCAATGAATATTGTAAATGCACAAACAGTAATTTCTCCGCATTGCAAGGTGCAATTCTGAAATTTTTTGCTTTTTCCTGCTCCTCTTAGCATGATAAAGAAGATTCAAAGAGAGTGAGATGCCAGCTCCTTTCATTCAGTCAGTACCTTCAATCATTTCTGGACGTTTTTCAATGGCAAAAATCAATGAATATTGTAAATGCACAAACAGTAATTTCTCCGCATTGCAAGGTGCAAGTCTGAAATTTTTTGCTTTTTCCTGCTCCTCTTAGCATGATAAAGAAGATTCAAAGAGAGTGAGATGACAGCTACTTTCATTCAGTCAGTAGCTTCAATCATTTCTGGACGTTTTTCAATGGTAAAAATCAATGAATATTGTAAATGCACAAACAGTAATTTCTCCACATTGCAAGGTGCAATTCTGAAATTTTTTGCTTTTTCCTGCTCCTCTTAGCATGATAAAGAAGATTCAAAGAGAGTGAGATGCCAGCTCCTTTCATTCAGTCAGTAGCTTCAAACATTTCTGGTATATGAATAACATGATGTTTTTCAATGGCAAAAATCAATGAATATTGTAAATGCACAAACAGTAATTTCTCCACATTGCAAGGTGCAATTCTGAAATTTTTTGCTTTTTCCTGCTCCTCTTAGCATGATAAAGAAGATTCAAAGAGAGTGAGATGCCAGCTCCTTTCATTCAGTCAGTAGCTTCAAACATTTCTGGTATATGAATAACATGATGTTTTTCAATGGCAAAAATCAATGAATATTGTAAATGCACAAACAGTAATTTCTCCGCATTGCAAGGTGCAATTCTGAAATTTTTTGCTTTTTCCTGCTCCTCTTAGCATGATAAAGAAGATTCAAAGAGAGTGAGATGCCAGCTCCTTTCATTCAGTCAGTAGCTTCAATCATTTCTGGACGTTTTTCAATGGCAAAAATCAATGAATATTGTAAATGCACAAACAGTAATTTCTCCGCATTGCAAGGTGCAATTCTGAAATTTTTTGCTTTTTCCTGCTCCTCTTAGCATGATAAAGAAGATTCAAAGAGAGTGAGATGTCAGCTCCTTTCATTCAGTCAGTAGCTTCAAACATTTCTGGTATATGAATAACATGATGTTTTTCAATGGCAAAAATCAATGAATATTGTAAATGCACAAACAGTAATATCTCCACATTGCAAGGTGCAATTCTGAAATTTTTTGCTTTTTCCTGTTAATCCTAGCATGATAAAGAAGATTCAAAGAGAGTGAGATGTCAGCTCCTTTCATTCAGTCAGTAGCTTCAAATATTTCTGGTATATGAAAAACATGTTTTTCAATGGCAAAAATCAATGAATATTGTAAATGCACAAACAGTAATATCTCCACATTGCACGGTGCAATTCTGAAATTTTTAGCTTTTTCCTGTTAATCCTAGCATGATAAAGAAGATTCAAAGAGAGTGAGATGCCAGCTCCTTTCATTCAGTCAGTAGCTTCAAACATTTCTGGTATATGAAAAACATGTTTTTCAATGGCAAAAATCAATGAATATTGTAAATGCACAAACAGTAATATCTCCACATTGCAAGGTGCAATTCTGAAATTTTTTGCTTTTTCCTGTTAATCCTAGCATGATAAAGAAGATTCAAAGAGAGTGAGATGCCAGCTCCTTTCATTCAGTCAGTAGCTTCAAACATTTCTGGTATATGAAAAACATGTTTTTCAATGGCAAAAATCAATGAATATTGTAAATGCACAAACAGTAATTTCTCCGCATTGCAAGGTGCAAGTCTGAAATTTTTTGCTTTTTCCTGCTCCTCTTAGCATGATAAAGAAGATTCAAAGAGAGTGAGATGCCAGCTCCTTTCATTCAGTCAGTAGCTTCAATCATTTCTGGACGTTTTTCAATGGCAAAAATCAATGAATATTGTAAATGCACAAACAGTAATTTCTCCGCATTGCAAGGTGCAATTCTGAAATTTTTTGCTTTTTCCTGCTCCTCTTAGCATGATAAAGAAGATTCAAAGAGAGTGAGATGCCAGCTCCTTTCATTTAGTCAGTAGCTTCAAACATTTCTGGTATATGAATAACATGATGTTTTTCAATGGCAAAAATCAATGAATATTGTAAATGCACAAACAGTAATTTCTCCGCATTGCAAGGTGCAAGTCTGAAATTTTTTGCTTTTTCCTGCTCCTCTTAGCATGATAAAGAAGATTCAAAGAGAGTGAGATGCCAGTTACTTTCATGCAGTCAGTAGCTTCAATCATTTCTGGACGTTTTTCAATGGTAAAAATCAATGAATATTGTAAATGCACAAACAGTAATTTCTCCACATTGCAAGGTGCAATTCTGAAATTTTTTGCTTTTTCCTGCTCCTCTTAGCATGATAAAGAAGATTCAAAGAGAGTGAGATGCCAGCTCCTTTCATTCAGTCAGTAGCTTCAAACATTTCTGGTATATGAATAACATGATGTTTTTCAATGGCAAAAATCAATGAATATTGTAAATGCACAAACAGTAATTTCTCCGCATTGCAAGGTGCAATTCTGAAATTTTTTGCTTTTTCCTGCTCCTCTTAGCATGATAAAGAAGATTCAAAGAGAGTGAGATGCCAGCTCCTTTCATTCAGTCAGTAGCTTCAAACATTTCTGGTATATGAATAACATGATGTTTTTCAATGGCAAAAATCAATGAATATTGTAAATGCACAAACAGTAATTTCTCCGCATTGCAAGGTGCAATTCTGAAATTTTTTGCTTTTTCCTGCTCCTCTTAGCATGATAAAGAAGATTCAAAGAGAGTGAGATGTCAGCTCCTTTCATTCAGTCAGTAGCTTCAAACATTTCTGGTATATGAATAACATGATGTTTTTCAATGGCAAAAATCAATGAATATTGTAAATGCACAAACAGTAATTTCTCCGCATTGCAAGGTGCAATTCTGAAATTTTTTGCTTTTTCCTGCTCCTCTTAGCATGATAAAGAAGATTCAAAGAGAGTGAGATGCCAGCTCCTTTCATTCAGTCAGTAGCTTCAATCATTTCTGGATGTTTTTCAATGGCAAAAATCAATGAATATTGTAAATGCACAAACAGTAATTTCTCCGCATTGCAAGGTGCAATTCTGAAATTTTTTGCTTTTTCCTGCTCCTCTTAGCATGATAAAGAAGATTCAAAGAGAGTGAGATGCCAGCTCCTTTCATTCAGTCAGTAGCTTCAAACATTTCTGGTATATGAATAACATGATGTTTTTCAATGGCAAAAATCAATGAATATTGTAAATGCACAAACAGTAATTTCTCCGCATTGCAAGGTGCAATTCTGAAATTTTTTGCTTTTTCCTGCTCCTCTTAGCATGATAAAGAAGATTCAAAGAGAGTGAGATGTCAGCTCCTTTCATTCAGTCAGTAGCTTCAAACATTTCTGGTATATGAATAACATGATGTTTTTCAATGGCTAAAATCAATGAATATTGTAAATGCACAAACAGTAATTTCTCCGCATTGCAAGGTGCAATTCTGAAATTTTTTGCTTTTTCCTGCTCCTCTTAGCATGATAAAGAAGATTCAAAGAGAGTGAGATGCCAGCTCCTTTCATTCAGTCAGTAGCTTCAATCATTTCTGGACGTTTTTCAATGGCAAAAATCAATGAATATTGTAAATGCACAAACAGTAATTTCTCCGCATTGCAAGGTGCAATTCTGAAATTTTTTGCTTTTTCCTGCTCCTCTTAGCATGATAAAGAAGATTCAAAGAGAGTGAGATGCCAGCTCCTTTCATTCAGTCAGTAGCTTCAATCATTTCTGGACGTTTTTCAATGGCAAAAATCAATGAATATTGTAAATGCACAAACAGTAATTTCTCCGCATTGCAAGGTGCAATTCTGAAATTTTTTGCTTTTTCCTGCTCCTCTTAGCATGATAAAGAAGATTCAAAGAGAGTGAGATGCCAGCTCCTTTCATTCAGTCAGTAGCTTCAAACATTTCTGGAATATGAATAACATGATGTTTTTCAATGGCAAAAATCAATGAATATTGTAAATGCACAAACAGTAATTTCTCCGCATTGCAAGGTGCAAGTCTGAAATTTTTTGCTTTTTCCTGCTCCTCTTAGCATGATAAAGAAGATTCAAAGAGAGTGAGATGCCAGCTACTTTCATTCAGTCAGTAGCTTCAATCATTTCTGGACGTTTTTCAATGGTAAAAATCAATGAATATTGTAAATGCACAAACAGTAATTTCTCCACATTGCAATGTGCAATTCTAAAATTTTTTGCTTTTTCCTGCTCCTCTTAGCATGATAAAGAAGATTCAAAGAGAGTGAGATGCCAGCTCCTTTCATTCAGTCAGTAGCTTCAAACATTTCTGGTATATGAATAACATGATGTTTTTCAATGGCAAAAATCAATGAATATTGTAAATGCACAAACAGTAATTTCTCCGCATTGCAAGGTGCAATTCTGAAATTTTTTGCTTTTTCCTGCTCCTCTTAGCATGATAAAGAAGATTCAAAGAGAGTGAGATGCCAACTCCTTTCATTCAGTCAGTAGCTTCAAACATTTCTGGTATATGAATAACATGATGTTTTTCAATGGCAAAAATCAATGAATATTGTAAATGCACAAACAGTAATTTCTCCGCATTGCAAGGTGCAATTCTGAAATTTTTTGCTTTTTCCTGCTCCTCTTAGCATGATAAAGAAGATTCAAAGAGAGTGAGGTGCCAGCTCCTTTCATTCAGTCAGTAGCTTCAAACATTTCTGGTATATGAATAACATGTTTTTCAATGGCAAAAATCAATGAATATTGTAAATGCACAAACAGTAATTTCTCCGCATTGCAAGGTGCAATTCTGAAATTTTTTGCTTTTTCCTGCTCCTCTTAGCATGATAAAGAAGATTCAAAGAGAGTGAGATGCCAGCTCCTTTCATTCAATCAGTAGCTTCAATCATTTCTGGACGTTTTTCAATGGCAAAAATCAATGAATATTGTAAATGCACAAACAGTAATTTCTCCGCATTGCAAGGTGCAATTCTGAAATTTTTTGCTTTTTCCTGCTCCTCTTAGCATGATAAAGAAGATTCAAAGAGAGTGAGATGCCAGATCCTTTCATTCAGTCAGTAGCTTCAATCATTTCTGGACGTTTTTCAATGGCAAAAATCAATGAATATTGTAAATGCACAAACAGTAATTTCTCCGCATTGCAAGGTGCAATTCTGAAATTTTTTGCTTTTTCCTGCTCCTCTTAGCATGATAAAGAAGATTCAAAGAGAGTGAGATGCCAGCTCCTTTGATTCAGTCAGTAGCTTCAAACATTTCTGGTATATGAATAACATGATGTTTTTCAATGGCAAAAATCAATGAATATTGTAAATGCACAAACAGTAATTTCTCCGCATTGCAAGGTGCAAGTCTGAAATTTTTTGCTTTTTCCTGCTCCTCTTAGCATGATAAAGAAGATTCAAAGAGAGTGAGATGCCAGCTACTTTCATTCAGTCAGTAGCTTCAATCATTTCTGGACGTTTTTCAATGGTAAAAATCAATGAATATTGTAAATGCACAAACAGTAATTTCTCCACATTGCAAGGTGCAATTCTGAAATTTTTTGCTTTTTCCTGCTCCTCTTAGCATGATAAAGAAGATTCAAAGAGAGTGAGATGCCAGCTCCTTTCATTCAGTCAGTAGCTTCAAACATTTCTGGTATATGAATAACATGATGTTTTTCAATGGCAAAAATCAATGAATATTGTAAATGCACAAACAGTAATTTCTCCGCATTGCAAGGTGCAAGTCTGAAATTTTTTGCTTTTTCCTGCTCCTCTTAGCATGATAAAGAAGATTCAAAGAGAGTGAGATGCCAGCTACTTTCATTCAGTCAGTAGCTTCAATCATTTCTGGACGTTTTTCAATGGTAAAAATCAATGAATATTGTAAATGCACAAACAGTAATTTCTCCACATTGCAAGGTGCAATTCTGAAATTTTTTGCTTTTTCCTGCTCCTCTTAGCATGATAAAGAAGATTCAAAGAGAGTGAGATGCCAGCTCCTTTCATTCAGTCAGTAGCTTCAAACATTTCTGGTATATGAATAACATGATGTTTTTCAATGGCAAAAATCAATGAATATTGTAAATGCACAAACAGTAATTTCTCCACATTGCAAGGTGCAATTCTGAAATTTTTTGCTTTTTCCTTCTCCTCTTAGCATGATAAATAAGATTCAAAGAGAGTGAGATGCCAGCTCCTTTCATTCAGTCAGTAGCTTCAAACATTTCTGGTATATGAATAACATGATGTTTTTCAATGGCAAAAATCAATGAATATTGTAAATGCACAAACAGTAATTTCTCCGCATTGCAAGGTGCAATTCTGAAATTTTTTGCTTTTTCCTGCTCCTCTTAGCATGATAAAGAAGATTCAAAGAGAGTGAGATGCCAGCTCCTTTCATTCAGTCAGTAGCTTCAATCATTTCTGGACGTTTTTCAATGGCAAAAATCAATGAATATTGTAAATGCACAAACAGTAATTTCTCCGCATTGCAAGGTGCAATTCTGAAATTTTTTGCTTTTTCCTGCTCCTCTTAGCATGATAAAGAAGATTCAAAGAGAGTGAGATGCCAGCTCCTTTCATTCAGTCAGTAGCTTCAAACATTTCTGGTATATGAATAACATGATGTTTTTCAATGGCAAAAATCAATGAATATTGTAAATGCACAAACAGTAATTTCTCCGCATTGCAAGGTGCAAGTCTGAAATTTTTTGCTTTTTCCTGCTCCTCTTAGCATGATAAAGAAGATTCAAAGAGAGTGAGATGCCAGCTCCTTTCATTCAGTCAGTAGCTTCAATCATTTCTGGATGTTTTTCAATGGCAAAAATCAATGAATATTGTAAATGCACAAACTGTAATTTCTCCGTATTGCAAGGTGCAATTCTGAAATTTTTTGCTTTTTCCTGCTCCTCTTAGCATGATAAAGAAGATTCAAAGAGAGTGAGATGCCAGCTCCTTTCATTCAGTCAGTAGCTTCAATCATTTCTGGACGTTTTTCAATGGCAAAAATCAATGAATATTGTAAATGCACAAACAGTAATTTCTCCGCATTGCAAGGTGCAATTCTGAAATTTTTTGCTTTTTCCTGCTCCTCTTAGCATGATAAAGAAGATTCAAAGAGAGTGAGATGACAGCTCCTTTCATTTAGTCAGTACCTTCAATCATTTCTGGACGTTTTTCAATGGCAAAAATCAATGAATATTGTAAATGCACAAACAGTAATTTCTCCGCATTGCAAGGTGCAATTCTGAAATTTTTTGCTTTTTCCCGCTCCTCTTAGCATGATAAAGAAGATTGAAAGAGAGTGAGGTGCCAGCTCCTTTCATTCAGTCAGTAGCTTCAAACATTTCTGGTATATGAATAACATGTTTTTCAATGGCAAAAATCAATGAATATTGTAAATGCACAAACAGTAATTTCTCCGCATTGCAAGGTGCAATTCTGAAATTTTTTGATTTTTCCTGCTCCTCTTAGCATGATAAAGAAGATTCAAAGAGAGTGAGATGCCAGCTCCTTTCATTCAGTCAGTAGCTTCAATCATTTCTGGACGTTTTTCAATGGCAAAAATCAATGAATATTGTAAATGCACAAACAGTAATTTCTCCGCATTGCAAGGTGCAATTCTGAAATTTTTTGCTTTTTCCTGCTCCTCTTAGCATGATAAAGAAGATTCAAAGAGAGTGAGATGCCAGCTCCTTTCATTCAGTCAGTAGCTTCAAACATTTCTGGTATATGAATAACATGATGTTTTTCAATGGCAAAAATCAATGAATATTGTAAATGCACAAACAGTAATTTCTCCGCATTGCAAGGTGCAATTCTGAAATTTTTTGCTTTTTCCTGCTCCTCTTAGCATGATAAAGAAGATTCAAAGAGAGTGAGATGCCAGCTCCTTTCATTCAGTCAGTAGCTTCAAACATTTCTGGTATATGAATAACATGATGTTTTTCAATGGCAAAAATCAATGAATATTGTAAATGCACAAACAGTAATTTCTCCGCATTGCAAGGTGCAAGTCTGAAATTTTTTGCTTTTTCCTGCTCCTCTTAGCATGATAAAGAAGATTCAAAGAGAGTGAGATGCCAGCTACTTTCATTCAGTCAGTAGCTTCAATCATTTCTGGACGTTTTTCAATGGTAAAAATCAATGAATATTGTAAATGCACAAACAGTAATTTCTCCACATTGCAAGGTGCAATTCTGAAATTTTTTGCTTTTTCCTGCTCCTCTTAGCATGATAAAGAAGATTCAAAGAGAGTGAGATGCCAGCTCCTTTCATTCAGTCAGTAGCTTCAAACATTTCTGGTATATGAATAACATGATGTTTTTCAATGGCAAAAATCAATGAATATTGTAAATGCACAAACAGTAATTTCTCCGCATTGCAAGGTGCAATTCTGAAATTTTTTGCTTTTTCCTGCTCCTCTTAGCATGATAAAGAAGATTCAAAGAGAGTGAGATGCCAGCTCCTTTCATTCAGTCAGTAGCTTCAATCATTTCTGGATGTTTTTCAATGGCAAAAATCAATGAATATTGTAAATGCACAAACTGTAATTTCTCCGCATTGCAAGGTGCAATTCTGAAATTTTTTGCTTTTTCCTGCTCCTCTTAGCATGATAAAGAAGATTCAAAGAGAGTGAGATGCCAGCTCCTTTCATTCAGTCAGTAGCTTCAATCATTTCTGGACGTTTTTCAGTGGCAAAAATCAATGAATATTGTAAATGCACAAACAGTAATTTCTCCGCATTGCAAGGTGCAATTCTGAAATTTTTTGCTTTTTCCTGCTCCTCTTAGCATGATAAAGAAGATTCAAAGAGAGTGAGATGCCAGCTCCTTTCATTCAGTCAGTACCTTCAATCATTTCTGGACGTTTTTCAATGGCAAAAATCAATGAATATTGTAAATGCACAAACAGTAATTTCTCCGCATTGCAAGGTGCAAGTCTGAAATTTTTTGCTTTTTCCTGCTCCTCTTAGCATGATAAAGAAGATTCAAAGAGAGTGAGATGCCAGCTACTTTCATTCAGTCAGTAGCTTCAATCATTTCTGGACGTTTTTCAATGGTAAAAATCAATGAATATTGTAAATGCACAAACAGTAATTTCTCCACATTGCAAGGTGCAATTCTGAAATTTTTTGCTTTTTCCTGCTCCTCTTAGCATGATAAAGAAGATTCAAAGAGAGTGAGATGCCAGCTCCTTTCATTCAGTCAGTAGCTTCAAACATTTCTGGTATATGAATAACATGATGTTTTTCAATGGCAAAAATCAATGAATATTGTAAATGCACAAACAGTAATTTCTCCACATTGCAAGGTGCAATTCTGAAATTTTTTGCTTTTTCCTGCTCCTCTTAGCATGATAAAGAAGATTCAAAGAGAGTGAGATGCCAGCTCCTTTCATTCAGTCAGTAGCTTCAAACATTTCTGGTATATGAATAACATGATGTTTTTCAATGGCAAAAATCAATGAATATTGTAAATGCACAAACAGTAATTTCTCCGCATTGCAAGGTGCAATTCTGAAATTTTTTGCTTTTTCCTGCTCCTCTTAGCATGATAAAGAAGATTCAAAGAGAGTGAGATGCCAGCTCCTTTCATTCAGTCAGTAGCTTCAATCATTTCTGGACGTTTTTCAGTGGCAAAAATCAATGAATATTGTAAATGCACAAACAGTAATTTCTCCGCATTGCAAGGTGCAATTCTGAAATTTTTTGCTTTCTCCTGCTCCTCTTAGCATGATAAAGAAGATTCAAAGAGAGTGAGATGTCAGCTCCTTTCATTCAGTCAGTAGCTTCAAACATTTCTGGTATATGAATAACGATGTTTTTCAATGGCAAAAATCAATGAATATTGTAAATGCACAAACAGTAATTTCTCCGCATTGCAAGGTGCAATTCTGAAATTTTTTGCTTTTTCCTGCTCCTCTTAGCATGATAAAGAAGATTCAAAGAGAGTGAGATGCCAGCTCCTTTCATTCAGTCAGTAGCTTCAATCATTTCTGGACGTTTTTCAATGGCAAAAATCAATGAATATTGTAAATGCACAAACAGTAATTTCTCCGCATTGCAAGGTGCAATTCTGAAATTTTTTGCTTTTTCCTGCTCCTCTTAGCATGATAAAGAAGATTCAAAGAGAGTGAGATGCCAGCTCCTTTCATTCAGTCAGTAGCTTCAAACATTTCTGGTATATGAATAACATGATGTTTTTCAATGGCAAAAATCAATGAATATTGTAAATGCACAAACAGTAATTTCTCCGCATTGCAAGGTGCAAGTCTGAAATTTTTTGCTTTTTCCTGCTCCTCTTAGCATGATAAAGAAGATTCAAAGAGAGTGAGATGCCAGCTCCTTTCATTCAGTCAGTAGCTTCAATCATTTCTGGATGTTTTTCAATGGCAAAAATCAATGAATATTGTAAATGCACAAACTGTAATTTCTCCGTATTGCAAGGTGCAATTCTGAAATTTTTTGCTTTTTCCTGCTCCTCTTAGCATGATAAAGAAGATTCAAAGAGAGTGAGATGCCAGCTCCTTTCATTCAGTCAGTAGCTTCAATCATTTCTGGACGTTTTTCAATGGCAAAAATCAATGAATATTGTAAATGCACAAACAGTAATTTCTCCGCATTGCAAGGTGCAATTCTGAAATTTTTTGCTTTTTCCTGCTCCTCTTAGCATGATAAAGAAGATTCAAAGAGAGTGAGATGACAGCTCCTTTCATTTAGTCAGTACCTTCAATCATTTCTGGACGTTTTTCAATGGCAAAAATCAATGAATATTGTAAATGCACAAACAGTAATTTCTCCGCATTGCAAGGTGCAATTCTGAAATTTTTTGCTTTTTCCCGCTCCTCTTAGCATGATAAAGAAGATTGAAAGAGAGTGAGGTGCCAGCTCCTTTCATTCAGTCAGTAGCTTCAAACATTTCTGGTATATGAATAACATGTTTTTCAATGGCAAAAATCAATGAATATGGTAAATGCACAAACAGTAATTTCTCCGCATTGCAAGGTGCAATTCTGAAATTTTTTGATTTTTCCTGCTCCTCTTAGCATGATAAAGAAGATTCAAAGAGAGTGAGATGCCAGCTCCTTTCATTCAGTCAGTAGCTTCAATCATTTCTGGACGTTTTTCAATGGCAAAAATCAATGAATATTGTAAATGCACAAACAGTAATTTCTCCGCATTGCAAGGTGCAATTCTGAAATTTTTTGCTTTTTCCTGCTCCTCTTAGCATGATAAAGAAGATTCAAAGAGAGTGAGATGCCAGCTCCTTTCATTCAGTCAGTAGCTTCAAACATTTCTGGTATATGAATAACATGATGTTTTTCAATGGCAAAAATCAATGAATATTGTAAATGCACAAACAGTAATTTCTCCGCATTGCAAGGTGCAATTCTGAAATTTTTTGCTTTTTCCTGCTCCTCTTAGCATGATAAAGAAGATTCAAAGAGAGTGAGATGCCAGCTCCTTTCATTCAGTCAGTAGCTTCAAACATTTCTGGTATATGAATAACATGATGTTTTTCAATGGCAAAAATCAATGAATATTGTAAATGCACAAACAGTAATTTCTCCGCATTGCAAGGTGCAAGTCTGAAATTTTTTGCTTTTTCCTGCTCCTCTTAGCATGATAAAGAAGATTCAAAGAGAGTGAGATGCCAGCTACTTTCATTCAGTCAGTAGCTTCAATCATTTCTGGACGTTTTTCAATGGTAAAAATCAATGAATATTGTAAATGCACAAACAGTAATTTCTCCACATTGCAAGGTGCAATTCTGAAATTTTTTGCTTTTTCCTGCTCCTCTTAGCATGATAAAGAAGATTCAAAGAGAGTGAGATGCCAGCTCCTTTCATTCAGTCAGTAGCTTCAAACATTTCTGGTATATGAATAACATGATGTTTTTCAATGGCAAAAATCAATGAATATTGTAAATGCACAAACAGTAATTTCTCCGCATTGCAAGGTGCAATTCTGAAATTTTTTGCTTTTTCCTGCTCCTCTTAGCATGATAAAGAAGATTCAAAGAGAGTGAGATGCCAGCTCCTTTCATTCAGTCAGTAGCTTCAATCATTTCTGGATGTTTTTCAATGGCAAAAATCAATGAATATTGTAAATGCACAAACTGTAATTTCTCCGCATTGCAAGGTGCAATTCTGAAATTTTTTGCTTTTTCCTGCTCCTCTTAGCATGATAAAGAAGATTCAAAGAGAGTGAGATGCCAGCTCCTTTCATTCAGTCAGTAGCTTCAATCATTTCTGGACGTTTTTCAGTGGCAAAAATCAATGAATATTGTAAATGCACAAACAGTAATTTCTCCGCATTGCAAGGTGCAATTCTGAAATTTTTTGCTTTTTCCTGCTCCTCTTAGCATGATAAAGAAGATTCAAAGAGAGTGAGATGCCAGCTCCTTTCATTCAGTCAGTACCTTCAATCATTTCTGGACGTTTTTCAATGGCAAAAATCAATGAATATTGTAAATGCACAAACAGTAATTTCTCCGCATTGCAAGGTGCAATTCTGAAATTTTTTGATTTTTCCTGCTCCTCTTAGCATGATAAAGAAGATTCAAAGAGAGTGAGATGCCAGCTCCTTTCATTCAGTCAGTAGCTTCAATCATTTCTGGACGTTTTTGAATGGCAAAAATCAATGAATATTGTAAATGCACAAACAGTAATTTCTCCGCATTGCAAGGTGCAATTCTGAAATTTTTTGCTTTTTCCTGCTCCTCTTAGCATGATAAAGAAGATTCAAAGAGAGTGAGATGCCAGCTCCTTTCATTCAGTCAGTAGCTTCAAACATTTCTGGTATATGAATAACATGATGTTTTTCAATGGCAAAAATCAATGAATATTGTAAATGCACAAACAGTAATTTCTCCGCATTGCAAGGTGCAATTCTGAAATTTTTTGCTTTTTCCTGCTCCTCTTAGCATGATAAAGAAGATTCAAAGAGAGTGAGATGCCAGCTCCTTTCATTCAGTCAGTAGCTTCAAACATTTCTGGTATATGAATAACATGATGTTTTTCAATGGCAAAAATCAATGAATATTGTAAATGCACAAACAGTAATTTCTCCGCATTGCAAGGTGCAAGTCTGAAATTTTTTGCTTTTTCCTGCTCCTCTTAGCATGATAAAGAAGATTCAAAGAGAGTGAGATGCCAGCTACTTTCATTCAGTCAGTAGCTTCAATCATTTCTGGACGTTTTTCAATGGTAAAAATCAATGAATATTGTAAATGCACAAACAGTAATTTCTCCACATTGCAAGGTGCAATTCTGAAATTTTTTGCTTTTTCCTGCTCCTCTTAGCATGATAAAGAAGATTCAAAGAGAGTGAGATGCCAGCTCCTTTCATTCAGTCAGTAGCTTCAAACATTTCTGGTATATGAATAACATGATGTTTTTCAATGGCAAAAATCAATGAATATTGTAAATGCACAAACAGTAATTTCTCCGCATTGCAAGGTGCAATTCTGAAATTTTTTGCTTTTTCCTGCTCCTCTTAGCATGATAAAGAAGATTCAAAGAGAGTGAGATGCCAGCTCCTTTCATTCAGTCAGTAGCTTCAATCATTTCTGGATGTTTTTCAATGGCAAAAATCAATGAATATTGTAAATGCACAAACTGTAATTTCTCCGCATTGCAAGGTGCAATTCTGAAATTTTTTGCTTTTTCCTGCTCCTCTTAGCATGATAAAGAAGATTCAAAGAGAGTGAGATGCCAGCTCCTTTCATTCAGTCAGTAGCTTCAATCATTTCTGGACGTTTTTCAGTGGCAAAAATCAATGAATATTGTAAATGCACAAACAGTAATTTCTCCGCATTGCAAGGTGCAATTCTGAAATTTTTTGCTTTTTCCTGCTCCTCTTAGCATGATAAAGAAGATTCAAAGAGAGTGAGATGCCAGCTCCTTTCATTCAGTCAGTACCTTCAATCATTTCTGGACGTTTTTCAATGGCAAAAATCAATGAATATTGTAAATGCACAAACAGTAATTTCTCCGCATTGCAAGGTGCAAGTCTGAAATTTTTTGCTTTTTCCTGCTCCTCTTAGCATGATAAAGAAGATTCAAAGAGAGTGAGATGCCAGCTACTTTCATTCAGTCAGTAGCTTCAATCATTTCTGGACGTTTTTCAATGGTAAAAATCAATGAATATTGTAAATGCACAAACAGTAATTTCTCCACATTGCAAGGTGCAATTCTGAAATTTTTTGCTTTTTCCTGCTCCTCTTAGCATGATAAAGAAGATTCAAAGAGAGTGAGATGCCAGCTCCTTTCATTCAGTCAGTAGCTTCAAACATTTCTGGTATATGAATAACATGATGTTTTTCAATGGCAAAAATCAATGAATATTGTAAATGCACAAACAGTAATTTCTCCACATTGCAAGGTGCAATTCTGAAATTTTTTGCTTTTTCCTGCTCCTCTTAGCATGATAAAGAAGATTCAAAGAGAGTGAGATGCCAGCTCCTTTCATTCAGTCAGTAGCTTCAAACATTTCTGGTATATGAATAACATGATGTTTTTCAATGGCAAAAATCAATGAATATTGTAAATGCACAAACAGTAATTTCTCCGCATTGCAAGGTGCAATTCTGAAATTTTTTGCTTTTTCCTGCTCCTCTTAGCATGATAAAGAAGATTCAAAGAGAGTGAGATGCCAGCTCCTTTCATTCAGTCAGTAGCTTCAATCATTTCTGGACGTTTTTCAATGGCAAAAATCAATGAATATTGTAAATGCACAAACAGTAATTTCTCCGCATTGCAAGGTGCAATTCTGAAATTTTTTGCTTTTTCCTGCTCCTCTTAGCATGATAAAGAAGATTCAAAGAGAGTGAGATGTCAGCTCCTTTCATTCAGTCAGTAGCTTCAAACATTTCTGGTATATGAATAACATGATGTTTTTCAATGGCAAAAATCAATGAATATTGTAAATGCACAAACAGTAATTTCTCCGCATTGCAAGGTGCAATTCTGAAATTTTTTGCTTTTTCCTGCTCCTCTTAGCATGATAAAGAAGATTCAAAGAGAGTGAGATGCCAGCTCCTTTCATTCAGTCAGTAGCTTCAATCATTTCTGGACGTTTTTCAATGGCAAAAATCAATGAATATTGTAAATGCACAAACAGTAATTTCTCCGCATTGCAAGGTGCAATTCTGAAATGTTTTGCTTTTTCCTGCTCCTCTTAGCATGATAAAGAAGATTCAAAGAGAGTGAGATGCCAGCTCCTTTCATTCAGTCAGTAGCTTCAAACATTTCTGGTATATGAATAACATGATGTTTTTCAATGGCAAAAATCAATGAATATTGTAAATGCACAAACAGTAATTTCTCCGCATTGCAAGGTGCAAGTCTGAAATTTTTTGCTTTTTCCTGCTCCTCTTAGCATGATAAAGAAGATTCAAAGAGAGTGAGATGCCAGCTCCTTTCATTCAGTCAGTAGCTTCAATCATTTCTGGATGTTTTTCAATGGCAAAAATCAATGAATATTGTAAATGCATAAACTGTAATTTCTCCGTATTGCAAGGTGCAATTCTGAAATTTTTTGCTTTTTCCTGCTCCTCTTAGCATGATAAAGAAGATTCAAAGAGAGTGAGATGCCAGCTCCTTTCATTCAGTCAGTAGCTTCAATCATTTCTGGACGTTTTTCAATGGCAAAAATCAATGAATATTGTAAATGCACAAACAGTAATTTCTCCGCATTGCAAGGTGCAATTCTGAAATTTTTTGCTTTTTCCTGCTCCTCTTAGCATGATAAAGAAGATTCAAAGAGAGTGAGATGACAGCTCCTTTCATTTAGTCAGTACCTTCAATCATTTCTGGACGTTTTTCAATGGCAAAAATCAATGAATATTGTAAATGCACAAACAGTAATTTCTCCGCATTGCAAGGTGCAATTCTGAAATTTTTTGCTTTTTCCCGCTCCTCTTAGCATGATAAAGAAGATTGAAAGAGAGTGAGGTGCCAGCTCCTTTCATTCAGTCAGTAGCTTCAAACATTTCTGGTATATGAATAACATGTTTTTCAATGGCAAAAATCAATGAATATGGTAAATGCACAAACAGTAATTTCTCCGCATTGCAAGGTGCAATTCTGAAATTTTTTGATTTTTCCTGCTCCTCTTAGCATGATAAAGAAGATTCAAAGAGAGTGAGATGCCAGCTCCTTTCATTCAGTCAGTAGCTTCAATCATTTCTGGACGTTTTTCAATGGCAAAAATCAATGAATATTGTAAATGCACAAACAGTAATTTCTCCGCATTGCAAGGTGCAATTCTGAAATTTTTTGCTTTTTCCTGCTCCTCTTAGCATGATAAAGAAGATTCAAAGAGAGTGAGATGCCAGCTCCTTTCATTCAGTCAGTAGCTTCAAACATTTCTGGTATATGAATAACATGATGTTTTTCAATGGCAAAAATCAATGAATATTGTAAATGCACAAACAGTAATTTCTCCGCATTGCAAGGTGCAATTCTGAAATTTTTTGCTTTTTCCTGCTCCTCTTAGCATGATAAAGAAGATTCAAAGAGAGTGAGATGCCAGCTCCTTTCATTCAGTCAGTAGCTTCAAACATTTCTGGTATATGAATAACATGATGTTTTTCAATGGCAAAAATCAATGAATATTGTAAATGCACAAACAGTAATTTCTCCGCATTGCAAGGTGCAAGTCTGAAATTTTTTGCTTTTTCCTGCTCCTCTTAGCATGATAAAGAAGATTCAAAGAGAGTGAGATGCCAGCTACTTTCATTCAGTCAGTAGCTTCAATCATTTCTGGACGTTTTTCAATGGTAAAAATCAATGAATATTGTAAATGCACAAACAGTAATTTCTCCACATTGCAAGGTGCAATTCTGAAATTTTTTGCTTTTTCCTGCTCCTCTTAGCATGATAAAGAAGATTCAAAGAGAGTGAGATGCCAGCTCCTTTCATTCAGTCAGTAGCTTCAAACATTTCTGGTATATGAATAACATGATGTTTTTCAATGGCAAAAATCAATGAATATTGTAAATGCACAAACAGTAATTTCTCCGCATTGCAAGGTGCAATTCTGAAATTTTTTGCTTTTTCCTGCTCCTCTTAGCATGATAAAGAAGATTCAAAGAGAGTGAGATGCCAGCTCCTTTCATTCAGTCAGTAGCTTCAATCATTTCTGGATGTTTTTCAATGGCAAAAATCAATGAATATTGTAAATGCACAAACTGTAATTTCTCCGCATTGCAAGGTGCAATTCTGAAATTTTTTGCTTTTTCCTGCTCCTCTTAGCATGATAAAGAAGATTCAAAGAGAGTGAGATGCCAGCTCCTTTCATTCAGTCAGTAGCTTCAATCATTTCTGGACGTTTTTCAGTGGCAAAAATCAATGAATATTGTAAATGCACAAACAGTAATTTCTCCGCATTGCAAGGTGCAATTCTGAAATTTTTTGCTTTTTCCTGCTCCTCTTAGCATGATAAAGAAGATTCAAAGAGAGTGAGATGCCAGCTCCTTTCATTCAGTCAGTACCTTCAATCATTTCTGGACGTTTTTCAATGGCAAAAATCAATGAATATTGTAAATGCACAAACAGTAATTTCTCCGCATTGCAAGGTGCAAGTCTGAAATTTTTTGCTTTTTCCTGCTCCTCTTAGCATGATAAAGAAGATTCAAAGAGAGTGAGATGCCAGCTACTTTCATTCAGTCAGTAGCTTCAATCATTTCGGGACGTTTTTCAATGGTAAAAATCAATGAATATTGTAAATGCACAAACAGTAATTTCTCCACATTGCAAGGTGCAATTCTGAAATTTTTTGCTTTTTCCTGCTCCTCTTAGCATGATAACGAAGATTCAAAGAGAGTGAGATGCCAGCTCCTTTCATTCAGTCAGTAGCTTCAAACATTTCTGGTATATGAATAACATGATGTTTTTCAATGGCAAAAATCAATGAATATTGTAAATGCACAAACAGTAATTTCTCCGCATTGCAAGGTGCAATTCTGAAATTTTTTGCTTTTTCCTGCTCCTCTTAGCATGATAAAGAAGATTCAAAGAGAGTGAGATGCCAGCTCCTTTCATTCAGTCAGTAGCTTCAATCATTTCTGGATGTTTTTCAATGGCAAAAATCAATGAATATTGTAAATGCACAAACTGTAATTTCTCCGCATTGCAAGGTGCAATTCTGAAATTTTTTGCTTTTTCCTGCTCCTCTTAGCATGATAAAGAAGATTCAAAGAGAGTGAGATGCCAGCTCCTTTCATTCAGTCAGTAGCTTCAATCATTTCTGGACGTTTTTCAATGGCAAAAATCAATGAATATTGTAAATGCACAAACAGTAATTTCTCCGCATTGCAAGGTGCAATTCTGAAATTTTTTGCTTTTTCCTGCTCCTCTTAGCATGATAAAGAAGATTCAAAGAGAGTGAGATGCCAGCTCCTTTCATTCAGTCAGTAGCTTCAATCATTTCTGGACGTTTTTCAATGGCAAAAATCAATGAATATTGTAAATGCAAAAACAGTAATTTCTCCGCATTGCAAGGTGCAATTCTGAAATTTTTTGCTTTTTCCCGCTCCTCTTAGCATGATAAAGAAGATTCAAAGAGAGTGAGGTGCCAGCTCCTTTCATTCAGTCAGTAGCTTCAAACATTTCTGGTATATGAATAACATGTTTTTCAATGGCAAAAATCAATGAATATTGTAAATGCACAAACAGTAATTTCTCCGCATTGCAAGGTGCAATTCTGAAATTTTTTGATTTTTCCTGCTCCTCTTAGCATGATAAAGAAGATTCAAAGAGAGTGAGATGCCAGCTCCTTTCATTCAGTCAGTAGCTTCAATCATTTCTGGACGTTTTTCAATGGCAAAAATCAATGAATATTGTAAAAGCACAAACAGTAATTTCTCCGCATTGCAAGGTGCAATTCTGAAATTTTTTGCTTTTTCCTGCTCCTCTTAGCATGATAAAGAAGATTCAAAGAGAGTGAGATGCCAGCTCCTTTCATTCAGTCAGTAGCTTCAAACATTTCTGGTATATGAATAACATGATGTTTTTCAATGGCAAAAATCAATGAATATTGTAAATGCACAAACAGTAATTTCTCCGCATTGCAAGGTGCAATTCTGAAATTTTTTGCTTTTTCCTGCTCCTCTTAGCATGATAAAGAAGATTCAAAGAGAGTGAGATGCCAGCTCCTTTCATTCAGTCAGTAGCTTCAAACATTTCTGGTATATGAATAACATGATGTTTTTCAATGGCAAAAATCAATGAATATTGTAAATGCACAAACAGTAATTTCTCCGCATTGCAAGGTGCAAGTCTGAAATTTTTTGCTTTTTCCTGCTCCTCTTAGCATGATAAAGAAGATTCAAAGAGAGTGAGATGCCAGCTCCTTTCATTCAGTCAGTAGCTTCAAACATTTCTGGTATATGAATAACATGATGTTTTTCAATGGCAAAAATCAATGAATATTGTAAATGCACAAACAGTAATTTCTCCGCATTGCAAGGTGCAATTCTGAAATTTTTTGCTTTTTCCTGCTCCTCTTAGCATGATAAAGAAGATTCAAAGAGAGTGAGATGCCAGCTCCTTTCATTCAGTCAGTAGCTTCAAACATTTCTGGTATATGAATAACATGATGTTTTTCAATGGCAAAAATCAATGAATATTGTAAATGCACAAACAGTAATTTCTCCGCATTGCAAGGTGCAAGTCTGAAATTTTTTGCTTTTTCCTGCTCCTCTTAGCATGATAAAGAAGATTCAAAGAGAGTGAGATGCCAGCTACTTTCATTCAGTCAGTAGCTTCAATCATTTCTGGACGTTTTTCAATGGTAAAAATCAATGAATATTGTAAATGCACAAACAGTAATTTCTCCACATTGCAAGGTGCAATTCTGAAATTTTTTGCTTTTTCCTGCTCCTCTTAGCATGATAAAGAAGATTCAAAGAGAGTGAGATGCCAGCTCCTTTCAGTCAGTAGCTTCAAACATTTCTGGTATATGAATAACATGATGTTTTTCAATGGCAAAAATCAATGAAAATTGTAAATGCACAAACAGTAATTTCTCCGCATTGCAAGGTGCAATTCTGAAATTTTTTGCTTTTTCCTGCTCCTCTTAGCATGATAAAGAAGATTCAAAGAGAGTGAGATGCCAGCTCCTTTCATTCAGTCAGTAGCTTCAATCATTTCTGGATGTTTTTCAATGGCAAAAATCAATGAATATTGTAAATGCACAAACTGTAATTTCTCCGCATTGCAAGGTGCAATTCTGAAATTTTTTGCTTTTTCCTGCTCCTCTTAGCATGATAAAGAAGATTCAAAGAGAGTGAGATGCCAGCTCCTTTCATTCAGTCAGTAGCTTCAATCATTTCTGGACGTTTTTCAGTGGCAAAAATCAATGAATATTGTAAATGCACAAACAGTAATTTCTCCGCATTGCAAGGTGCAATTCTGAAATTTTTTGCTTTTTCCTGCTCCTCTTAGCATGATAAAGAAGATTCAAAGAGAGTGAGATGCCAGCTCCTTTCATTCAGTCAGTACCTTCAATCATTTCTGGACGTTTTTCAATGGCAAAAATCAATGAATATTGTAAATGCACAAACAGTAATTTCTCCGCATTGCAAGGTGCAAGTCTGAAATTTTTTGCTTTTTCCTGCTCCTCTTAGCATGATAAAGAAGATTCAAAGAGAGTGAGATGCCAGCTACTTTCATTCAGTCAGTAGCTTCAATCATTTCGGGACGTTTTTCAATGGTAAAAATCAATGAATATTGTAAATGCACAAACAGTAATTTCTCCACATTGCAAGGTGCAATTCTGAAATTTTTTGCTTTTTCCTGCTCCTCTTAGCATGATAACGAAGATTCAAAGAGAGTGAGATGCCAGCTCCTTTCATTCAGTCAGTAGCTTCAAACATTTCTGGTATATGAATAACATGATGTTTTTCAATGGCAAAAATCAATGAATATTGTAAATGCACAAACAGTAATTTCTCCGCATTGCAAGGTGAAATTCTGAAATTTTTTGCTTTTTCCTGCTCCTCTTAGCATGATAAAGAAGATTCAAAGAGAGTGAGATGCCAGCTCCTTTCATTCAGTCAGTAGCTTCAATCATTTCTGGATGTTTTTCAATGGCAAAAATCAATGAATATTGTAAATGCACAAACTGTAATTTCTCCGCATTGCAAGGTGCAATTCTGAAATTTTTTGCTTTTTCCTGCTCCTCTTAGCATGATAAAGAAGATTCAAAGAGAGTGAGATGCCAGCTCCTTTCATTCAGTCAGTAGCTTCAATCATTTCTGGACGTTTTTCAATGGCAAAAATCAATGAATATTGTAAATGCACAAACAGTAATTTCTCCGCATTGCAAGGTGCAATTCTGAAATTTTTTGCTTTTTCCTGCTCCTCTTAGCATGATAAAGAAGATTCAAAGAGAGTGAGATGCCAGCTCCTTTCATTCAGTCAGTAGCTTCAATCATTTCTGGACGTTTTTCAATGGCAAAAATCAATGAATATTGTAAATGCACAAACAGTAATTTCTCCGCATTGCAAGGTGCAATTCTGAAATTTTTTGCTTTTTCCCGCTCCTCTTAGCATGATAAAGAAGATTCAAAGAGAGTGAGGTGCCAGCTCCTTTCATTCAGTCAGTAGCTTCAAACATTTCTGGTATATGAATAACATGTTTTTCAATGGCAAAAATCAACGAATATTGTAAATGCACAAACAGTAATTTCTCCGCATTGCAAGGTGCAATTCTGAAATTTTTTGATTTTTCCTGCTCCTCTTAGCATGATAAAGAAGATTCAAAGAGAGTGAGATGCCAGCTCCTTTCATTCAGTCAGTAGCTTCAATCATTTCTGGACGTTTTTCAATGGCAAAAATCAATGAATATTGTAAAAGCACAAACAGTAATTTCTCCGCATTGCAAGGTGCAATTCTGAAATTTTTTGCTTTTTCCTGCTCCTCTTAGCATGATAAAGAAGATTCAAAGAGAGTGAGATGCCAGCTCCTTTCATTCAGTCAGTAGCTTCAAACATTTCTGGTATATGAATAACATGATGTTTTTCAATGGCAAAAATCAATGAATATTGTAAATGCACAAACAGTAATTTCTCCGCATTGCAAGGTGCAATTCTGAAATTTTTTGCTTTTTCCTGCTCCTCTTAGCATGATAAAGAAGATTCAAAGAGAGTGAGATGCCAGCTCCTTTCATTCAGTCAGTAGCTTCAAACATTTCTGGTATATGAATAACATGATGTTTTTCAATGGCAAAAATCAATGAATATTGTAAATGCACAAACAGTAATTTCTCCGCATTGCAAGGTGCAAGTCTGAAATTTTTTGCTTTTTCCTGCTCCTCTTAGCATGATAAAGAAGATTCAAAGAGAGTGAGATGCCAGCTCCTTTCATTCAGTCAGTAGCTTCAAACATTTCTGGTATATGAATAACATGATGTTTTTCAATGGCAAAAATCAATGAATATTGTAAATGCACAAACAGTAATTTCTCCGCATTGCAAGGTGCAATTCTGAAATTTTTTGCTTTTTCCTGCTCCTCTTAGCATGATAAAGAAGATTCAAAGAGAGTGAGATGCCAGCTCCTTTCATTCAGTCAGTAGCTTCAAACATTTCTGGTATATGAATAACATGATGTTTTTCAATGGCAAAAATCAATGAATATTGTAAATGCACAAACAGTAATTTCTCCGCATTGCAAGGTGCAAGTCTGAAATTTTTTGCTTTTTCCTGCTCCTCTTAGCATGATAAAGAAGATTCAAAGAGAGTGAGATGCCAGCTACTTTCATTCAGTCAGTAGCTTCAATCATTTCTGGACGTTTTTCAATGGTAAAAATCAATGAATATTGTAAATGCACAAACAGTAATTTCTCCACATTGCAAGGTGCAATTCTGAAATTTTTTGCTTTTTCCTGCTCCTCTTAGCATGATAAAGAAGATTCAAAGAGAGTGAGATGCCAGCTCCTTTCAGTCAGTAGCTTCAAACATTTCTGGTATATGAATAACATGATGTTTTTCAATGGCAAAAATCAATGAATATTGTAAATGCACAAACAGTAATTTCTCCGCATTGCAAGGTGCAATTCTGAAATTTTTTGCTTTTTCCTGCTCCTCTTAGCATGATAAAGAAGATTCAAAGAGAGTGAGATGCCAGCTCCTTTCATTCAGTCAGTAGCTTCAATCATTTCTGGACGTTTTTCAGTGGCAAAAATCAATGAATATTGTAAATGCACAAACAGTAATTTCTCCGCATTGCAAGGTGCAATTCTGAAATTTTTTGCTTTTTCCTGCTCCTCTTAGCATGATAAAGAAGATTCAAAGAGAGTGAGATGCCAGCTCCTTTCATTCAGTCAGTACCTTCAATCATTTCTGGACGTTTTTCAATGGCAAAAATCAATGAATATTGTAAATGCACAAACAGTAATTTCTCCGCATTGCAAGGTGCAAGTCTGAAATTTTTTGCTTTTTCCTGCTCCTCTTAGCATGATAAAGAAGATTCAAAGAGAGTGAGATGCCAGCTACTTTCATTCAGTCAGTAGCTTCAATCATTTCAGGACGTTTTTCAATGGTAAAAATCAATGAATATTGTAAATGCACAAACAGTAATTTCTCCACATTGCAAGGTGCAATTCTGAAATTTTTTGCTTTTTCCTGCTCCTCTTAGCATGATAACGAAGATTCAAAGAGAGTGAGATGCCAGCTCCTTTCATTCAGTCAGTAGCTTCAAACATTTCTGGTATATGAATAACATGATGTTTTTCAATGGCAAAAATCAATGAATATTGTAAATGCACAAACAGTAATTTCTCCGCATTGCAAGGTGCAATTCTGAAATTTTTTGCTTTTTCCTGCTCCTCTTAGCATGATAAAGAAGATTCAAAGAGAGTGAGATGCCAGCTCCTTTCATTCAGTCAGTAGCTTCAATCATTTCTGGATGTTTTTCAATGGCAAAAATCAATGAATATTGTAAATGCACAAACTGTAATTTCTCCGCATTGCAAGGTGCAATTCTGAAATTTTTTGCTTTTTCCTGCTCCTCTTAGCATGATAAAGAAGATTCAAAGAGAGTGAGATGCCAGCTCCTTTCATTCAGTCAGTAGCTTCAATCATTTCTGGACGTTTTTCAATGGCAAAAATCAATGAATATTGTAAATGCACAAACAGTAATTTCTCCGCATTGCAAGGTGCAATTCTGAAATTTTTTGCTTTTTCCTGCTCCTCTTAGCATGATAAAGAAGATTCAAAGAGAGTGAGATGCCAGCTCCTTTCATTCAGTCAGTAGCTTCAATCATTTCTGGACGTTTTTCAATGGCAAAAATCAATGAATATTGTAAATGCACAAACAGTAATTTCTCCGCATTGCAAGGTGCAATTCTGAAATTTTTTGCTTTTTCCCGCTCCTCTTAGCATGATAAAGAAGATTCAAAGAGAGTGAGGTGCCAGCTCCTTTCATTCAGTCAGTAGCTTCAAACATTTCTGGTATATGAATAACATGTTTTTCAATGGCAAAAATCAATGAATATTGTAAATGCACAAACAGTAATTTCTCCGCATTGCAAGGTGCAATTCTGAAATTTTTTGATTTTTCCTGCTCCTCTTAGCATGATAAAGAAGATTCAAAGAGAGTGAGATGCCAGCTCCTTTCATTCAGTCAGTAGCTTCAATCATTTCTGGACGTTTTTCAATGGCAAAAATCAATGAATATTGTAAAAGCACAAACAGTAATTTCTCCGCATTGCAAGGTGCAATTCTGAAATTTTTTGCTTTTTCCTGCTCCTCTTAGCATGATAAAGAAGATTCAAAGAGAGTGAGATGCCAGCTCCTTTCATTCAGTCAGTAGCTTCAAACATTTCTGGTATATGAATAACATGATGTTTTTCAATGGCAAAAATCAATGAATATTGTAAATGCACAAACAGTAATTTCTCCGCATTGCAAGGTGCAAGTCTGAAATTTTTTGCTTTTTCCTGCTCCTCTTAGCATGATAAAGAAGATTCAAAGAGAGTGAGATGCCAGCTCCTTTCATTCAGTCAGTAGCTTCAAACATTTCTGGTATATGAATAACATGATGTTTTTCAATGGCAAAAATCAATGAATATTGTAAATGCACAAACAGTAATTTCTCCGCATTGCAAGGTGCAATTCTGAAATTTTTTGCTTTTTCCTGCTCCTCTTAGCATGATAAAGAAGATTCAAAGAGAGTGAGATGCCAGCTCCTTTCATTCAGTCAGTAGCTTCAAACATTTCTGGTATATGAATAACATGATGTTTTTCAATGGCAAAAATCAATGAATATTGTAAATGCACAAACAGTAATTTCTCCGCATTGCAAGGTGCAAGTCTGAAATTTTTTGCTTTTTCCTGCTCCTCTTAGCATGATAAAGAAGATTCAAAGAGAGTGAGATGCCAGCTCCTTTCATTCAGTCAGTAGCTTCAATCATTTCTGGACGTTTTTCAATGGCAAAAATCAATGAATATTGTAAATGCACAAACAGTAATTTCTCCGCATTGCAAGGTGCAATTCTGAAATTTTTTGCTTTTTCCCGCTCCTCTTAGCATGATAAAGATTCAAAGAGAGTGAGGTGCCAGCTCCTTTCATTCAGTCAGTAGCTTCAAACATTTCTGGTATATGAATAACATGTTTTTCAATGGCAAAAATCAATGAATATTGTAAATGCACAAACAGTAATTTCTCCGCATTGCAAGGTGCAATTCTGAAATTTTTTGATTTTTCCTGCTCCTCTTAGCATGATAAAGAAGATTCAAAGAGAGTGAGATGCCAGCTCCTTTCATTCAGTCAGTAGCTTCAATCATTTCTGGACGTTTTTCAATGGCAAAAATCAATGAATATTGTAAAAGCACAAACAGTAATTTCTCCGCATTGCAAGGTGCAATTCTGAAATTTTTTGCTTTTTCCTGCTCCTCTTAGCATGATAAAGAAGATTCAAAGAGAGTGAGATGCCAGCTCCTTTCATTCAGTCAGTAGCTTCAAACATTTCTGGTATATGAATAACATGATGTTTTTCAATGGCAAAAATCAATGAATATTGTAAATGCACAAACAGTAATTTCTCCGCATTGCAAGGTGCAATTCTGAAATTTTTTGCTTTTTCCTGCTCCTCTTAGCATGATAAAGAAGATTCAAAGAGAGTGAGATGCCAGCTCCTTTCATTCAGTCAGTAGCTTCAAACATTTCTGGTATATGAATAACATGATGTTTTTCAATGGCAAAAATCAATGAATATTGTAAATGCACAAACAGTAATTTCTCCGCATTGCAAGGTGCAAGTCTGAAATTTTTTGCTTTTTCCTGCTCCTCTTAGCATGATAAAGAAGATTCAAAGAGAGTGAGATGCCAGCTCCTTTCATTCAGTCAGTAGCTTCAAACATTTCTGGTATATGAATAACATGATGTTTTTCAATGGCAAAAATCAATGAATATTGTAAATGCACAAACAGTAATTTCTCCGCATTGCAAGGTGCAATTCTGAAATTTTTTGCTTTTTCCTGCTCCTCTTAGCATGATAAAGAAGATTCAAAGAGAGTGAGATGCCAGCTCCTTTCATTCAGTCAGTAGCTTCAAACATTTCTGGTATATGAATAACATGATGTTTTTCAATGGCAAAAATCAATGAATATTGTAAATGCACAAACAGTAATTTCTCCGCATTGCAAGGTGCAAGTCTGAAATTTTTTGCTTTTTCCTGCTCCTCTTAGCATGATAAAGAAGATTCAAAGAGAGTGAGATGCCAGCTACTTTCATTCAGTCAGTAGCTTCAATCATTTCTGGACGTTTTTCAATGGTAAAAATCAATGAATATTGTAAATGCACAAACAGTAATTTCTCCACATTGCAAGGTGCAATTCTGAAATTTTTTGCTTTTTCCTGCTCCTCTTAGCATGATAAAGAAGATTCAAAGAGAGTGAGATGCCAGCTCCTTTCATTCAGTCAGTAGCTTCAAACATTTCTGGTATATGAATAACATGATGTTTTTCAATGGCAAAAATCAATGAATATTGTAAATGCACAAACAGTAATTTCTCCGCATTGCAAGGTGCAATTCTGAAATTTTTTGCTTTTTCCTGCTCCTCTTAGCATGATAAAGAAGATTCAAAGAGAGTGAGATGCCAGCTCCTTTCATTCAGTCAGTAGCTTCAATCATTTCTGGATGTTTTTCAATGGCAAAAATCAATGAATATTGTAAATGCACAAACTGTAATTTCTCCGCATTGCAAGGTGCAATTCTGAAATTTTTTGCTTTTTCCTGCTCCTCTTAGCATGATAAAGAAGATTCAAAGAGAGTGAGATGCCAGCTCCTTTCATTCAGTCAGTAGCTTCAATCATTTCTGGACGTTTTTCAGTGGCAAAAATCAATGAATATTGTAAATGCACAAACAGTAATTTCTCCGCATTGCAAGGTGCAATTCTGAAATTTTTTGCTTTTTCCTGCTCCTCTTAGCATGATAAAGAAGATTCAAAGAGAGTGAGATGCCAGCTCCTTTCATTCAGTCAGTACCTTCAATCATTTCTGGACGTTTTTCAATGGCAAAAATCAATGAATATTGTAAATGCACAAACAGTAATTTCTCCGCATTGCAAGGTGCAAGTCTGAAATTTTTTGCTTTTTCCTGCTCCTCTTAGCATGATAAAGAAGATTCAAAGAGAGTGAGATGCCAGCTACTTTCATTCAGTCAGTAGCTTCAATCATTTCGGGACGTTTTTCAATGGTAAAAATCAATGAATATTGTAAATGCACAAACAGTAATTTCTCCACATTGCAAGGTGCAATTCTGAAATTTTTTGCTTTTTCCTGCTCCTCTTAGCATGATAACGAAGATTCAAAGAGAGTGAGATGCCAGCTCCTTTCATTCAGTCAGTAGCTTCAAACATTTCTGGTATATGAATAACATGATGTTTTTCAATGGCAAAAATCAATGAATATTGTAAATGCACAAACAGTAATTTCTCCGCATTGCAAGGTGCAATTCTGAAATTTTTTGCTTTTTCCTGCTCCTCTTAGCATGATAAAGAAGATTCAAAGAGAGTGAGATGCCAGCTCCTTTCATTCAGTCAGTAGCTTCAATCATTTCTGGATGTTTTTCAATGGCAAAAATCAATGAATATTGTAAATGCACAAACTGTAATTTCTCCGCATTGCAAGGTGCAATTCTGAAATTTTTTGCTTTTTCCTGCTCCTCTTAGCATGATAAAGAAGATTCAAAGAGAGTGAGATGCCAGCTCCTTTCATTCAGTCAGTAGCTTCAATCATTTCTGGACGTTTTTCAATGGCAAAAATCAATGAATATTGTAAATGCACAAACAGTAATTTCTCCGCATTGCAAGGTGCAATTCTGAAATTTTTTGCTTTTTCCTGCTCCTCTTAGCATGATAAAGAAGATTCAAAGAGAGTGAGATGCCAGCTCCTTTCATTCAGTCAGTAGCTTCAATCATTTCTGGACGTTTTTCAATGGCAAAAATCAATGAATATTGTAAATGCACAAACAGTAATTTCTCCGCATTGCAAGGTGCAATTCTGAAATTTTTTGCTTTTTCCCGCTCCTCTTAGCATGATAAAGAAGATTCAAAGAGAGTGAGGTGCCAGCTCCTTTCATTCAGTCAGTAGCTTCAAACATTTCTGGTATATGAATAACATGTTTTTCAATGGCAAAAATCAATGAATATTGTAAATGCACAAACAGTAATTTCTCCGCATTGCAAGGTGCAATTCTGAAATTTTTTGATTTTTCCTGCTCCTCTTAGCATGATAAAGAAGATTCAAAGAGAGTGAGATGCCAGCTCCTTTCATTCAGTCAGTAGCTTCAATCATTTCTGGACGTTTTTCAATGGCAAAAATCAATGAATATTGTAAAAGCACAAACAGTAATTTCTCCGCATTGCAAGGTGCAATTCTGAAATTTTTTGCTTTTTCCTGCTCCTCTTAGCATGATAAAGAAGATTCAAAGAGAGTGAGATGCCAGCTCCTTTCATTCAGTCAGTAGCTTCAAACATTTCTGGTATATGAATAACATGATGTTTTTCAATGGCAAAAATCAATGAATATTGTAAATGCACAAACAGTAATTTCTCCGCATTGCAAGGTGCAATTCTGAAATTTTTTGCTTTTTCCTGCTCCTCTTAGCATGATAAAGAAGATTCAAAGAGAGTGAGATGCCAGCTCCTTTCATTCAGTCAGTAGCTTCAAACATTTCTGGTATATGAATAACATGATGTTTTTCAATGGCAAAAATCAATGAATATTGTAAATGCACAAACAGTAATTTCTCCGCATTGCAAGGTGCAAGTCTGAAATTTTTTGCTTTTTCCTGCTCCTCTTAGCATGATAAAGAAGATTCAAAGAGAGTGAGATGCCAGCTCCTTTCATTCAGTCAGTAGCTTCAAACATTTCTGGTATATGAATAACATGATGTTTTTCAATGGCAAAAATCAATGAATATTGTAAATGCACAAACAGTAATTTCTCCGCATTGCAAGGTGCAATTCTGAAATTTTTTGCTTTTTCCTGCTCCTCTTAGCATGATAAAGAAGATTCAAAGAGAGTGAGATGCCAGCTCCTTTCATTCAGTCAGTAGCTTCAAACATTTCTGGTATATGAATAACATGATGTTTTTCAATGGCAAAAATCAATGAATATTGTAAATGCACAAACAGTAATTTCTCCGCATTGCAAGGTGCAAGTCTGAAATTTTTTGCTTTTTCCTGCTCCTCTTAGCATGATAAAGAAGATTCAAAGAGAGTGAGATGCCAGCTACTTTCATTCAGTCAGTAGCTTCAATCATTTCTGGACGTTTTTCAATGGTAAAAATCAATGAATATTGTAAATGCACAAACAGTAATTTCTCCACATTGCAAGGTGCAATTCTGAAATTTTTAGCTTTTTCCTGCTCCTCTTAGCATGATAAAGAAGATTCAAAGAGAGTGAGATGCCAGCTCCTTTCATTCAGTCAGTAGCTTCAAACATTTCTGGTATATGAATAACATGATGTTTTTCAATGGCAAAAATCAATGAATATTGTAAATGCACAAACAGTAATTTCTCCGCATTGCAAGGTGCAATTCTGAAATTTTTTGCTTTTTCCTGCTCCTCTTAGCATGATAAAGAAGATTCAAAGAGAGTGAGATGCCAGCTCCTTTCATTCAGTCAGTAGCTTCAATCATTTCTGGATGTTTTTCAATGGCAAAAATCAATGAATATTGTAAATGCACAAACTGTAATTTCTCCGCATTGCAAGGTGCAATTCTGAAATTTTTTGCTTTTTCCTGCTCCTCTTAGCATGATAAAGAAGATTCAAAGAGAGTGAGATGCCAGCTCCTTTCATTCAGTCAGTAGCTTCAATCATTTCTGGACGTTTTTCAGTGGCAAAAATCAATGAATATTGTAAATGCACAAACAGTAATTTCTCCGCATTGCAAGGTGCAATTCTGAAATTTTTTGCTTTTTCCTGCTCCTCTTAGCATGATAAAGAAGATTCAAAGAGAGTGAGATGCCAGCTCCTTTCATTCAGTCAGTACCTTCAATCATTTCTGGACGTTTTTCAATGGCAAAAATCAATGAATATTGTAAATGCACAAACAGTAATTTCTCCGCATTGCAAGGTGCAAGTCTGAAATTTTTTGCTTTTTCCTGCTCCTCTTAGCATGATAAAGAAGATTCAAAGAGAGTGAGATGCCAGCTACTTTCATTCAGTCAGTAGCTTCAATCATTTCGGGACGTTTTTCAATGGTAAAAATCAATGAATATTGTAAATGCACAAACAGTAATTTCTCCACATTGCAAGGTGCAATTCTGAAATTTTTTGCTTTTTCCTGCTCCTCTTAGCATGATAACGAAGATTCAAAGAGAGTGAGATGCCAGCTCCTTTCATTCAGTCAGTAGCTTCAAACATTTCTGGTATATGAATAACATGATGTTTTTCAATGGCAAAAATCAATGAATATTGTAAATGCACAAACAGTAATTTCTCCGCATTGCAAGGTGCAATTCTGAAATTTTTTGCTTTTTCCTGCTCCTCTTAGCATGATAAAGAAGATTCAAAGAGAGTGAGATGCCAGCTCCTTTCATTCAGTCAGTAGCTTCAATCATTTCTGGATGTTTTTCAATGGCAAAAATCAATGAATATTGTAAATGCACAAACTGTAATTTCTCCGCATTGCAAGGTGCAATTCTGAAATTTTTTGCTTTTTCCTGCTCCTCTTAGCATGATAAAGAAGATTCAAAGAGAGTGAGATGCCAGCTCCTTTCATTCAGTCAGTAGCTTCAATCATTTCTGGACGTTTTTCAATGGCAAAAATCAATGAATATTGTAAATGCACAAACAGTAATTTCTCCGCATTGCAAGGTGCAATTCTGAAATTTTTTGCTTTTTCCTGCTCCTCTTAGCATGATAAAGAAGATTCAAAGAGAGTGAGATGCCAGCTCCTTTCATTCAGTCAGTAGCTTCAATCATTTCTGGACGTTTTTCAATGGCAAAAATCAATGAATATTGTAAATGCACAAACAGTAATTTCTCCGCATTGCAAGGTGCAATTCTGAAATTTTTTGCTTTTTCCCGCTCCTCTTAGCATGATAAAGAAGATTCAAAGAGAGTGAGGTGCCAGCTCCTTTCATTCAGTCAGTAGCTTCAAACATTTCTGGTATATGAATAACATGTTTTTCAATGGCAAAAATCAATGAATATTGTAAATGCACAAACAGTAATTTCTCCGCATTGCAAGGTGCAATTCTGAAATTTTTTGATTTTTCCTGCTCCTCTTAGCATGATAAAGAAGATTCAAAGAGAGTGAGATGCCAGCTCCTTTCATTCAGTCAGTAGCTTCAATCATTTCTGGACGTTTTTCAATGGCAAAAATCAATGAATATTGTAAAAGCACAAACAGTAATTTCTCCGCATTGCAAGGTGCAATTCTGAAATTTTTTGCTTTTTCCTGCTCCTCTTAGCATGATAAAGAAGATTCAAAGAGAGTGAGATGCCAGCTCCTTTCATTCAGTCAGTAGCTTCAAACATTTCTGGTATATGAATAACATGATGTTTTTCAATGGCAAAAATCAATGAATATTGTAAATGCACAAACAGTAATTTCTCCGCATTGCAAGGTGCAATTCTGAAATTTTTTGCTTTTTCCTGCTCCTCTTAGCATGATAAAGAAGATTCAAAGAGAGTGAGATGCCAGCTCCTTTCATTCAGTCAGTAGCTTCAAACATTTCTGGTATATGAATAACATGATGTTTTTCAATGGCAAAAATCAATGAATATTGTAAATGCACAAACAGTAATTTCTCCGCATTGCAAGGTGCAAGTCTGAAATTTTTTGCTTTTTCCTGCTCCTCTTAGCATGATAAAGAAGATTCAAAGAGAGTGAGATGCCAGCTACTTTCATTCAGTCAGTAGCTTCAATCATTTCTGGACGTTTTTCAATGGTAAAAATCAATGAATATTGTAAATGCACAAACAGTAATTTCTCCACATTGCAAGGTGCAATTCTGAAATTTTTTGCTTTTTCCTGCTCCTCTTAGCATGATAAAGAAGATTCAAAGAGAGTGAGATGCCAGCTCCTTTCATTCAGTCAGTAGCTTCAAACATTTCTGGTATATGAATAACATGATGTTTTTCAATGGCAAAAATCAATGAATATTGTAAATGCACAAACAGTAATTTCTCCACATTGCAAGGTGCAATTCTGAAATTTTTTGCTTTTTCCTGCTCCTCTTAGCATGATAAAGCAGATTCAAAGAGAGTGAGATGCCAGCTCCTTTCATTCAGTCAGTAGCTTCAATCATTTCTGGATGTTTTTCAATGGCAAAAATCAATGAATATTGTAAATGCACAAACTGTAATTTCTCCCCATTGCAAGGTGCAATTCTGAAATTTTTTGCTTTTTCCTGCTCCTCTTAGCATGATAAAGAATATTCAAAGAGAGTGAGATGCCAGCTCCTTTCATTCAGTCAGTAGCTTCAAACATTTCTGGTATATGAATAACATGATGTTTTTCAATGGCAAAAATCAATGAATATTGTAAATGCACAAACAGTAATTTCTCCGCATTGCAAGGTGCAATTCTGAAATTTTTTGCTTTTTCCTGCTCCTCTTAGCATGATAAAGAAGATTCAAAGAGAGTGAGATGCCAGCTCCTTTCATTCAGTCAGTAGCTTCAAACATTTCTGGTATATGAATAACATGATGTTTTTCAATGGCAAAAATCAATGAATATTGTAAATGCACAAACAGTAATTTCTCCGCATTGCAAGGTGCAAGTCTGAAATTTTTTTGCTTTTTCCTGCTCCTCTTAGCATGATAAAGAAGATTCAAAGAGAGTGAGATGCCAGCTACTTTCATTCAGTCAGTAGCTTCAATCATTTCTGGACGTTTTTCAATGGTAAAAATCAATGAATATTGTAAATGCACAAACAGTAATTTCTCCACATTGCAAGGTGCAATTCTGAAATTTTTTGCTTTTTCCTGCTCCTCTTAGCATGATAAAGAAGATTCAAAGAGAGTGAGATGCCAGCTCCTTTCATTCAGTCAGTAGCTTCAAACATTTCTGGTATATGAATAACATGATGTTTTTCAATGGCAAAAATCAATGAATATTGTAAATGCACAAACAGTAATTTCTCCGCATTGCAAGGTGCAATTCTGAAATTTTTTGCTTTTTCCTGCTCCTCTTAGCATGATAAAGAAGATTCAAAGAGAGTGAGATGCCAGCTCCTTTCATTCAGTCAGTAGCTTCAAACATTTCTGGTATATGAATAACATGATGTTTTTCAATGGCAAAAATCAATGAATATTGTAAATGCACAAACAGTAATTTCTCCGCATTGCAAGGTGCAAGTCTGAAATTTTTTGCTTTTTCCTGCTCCTCTTAGCATGATAAAGAAGATTCAAAGAGAGTGAGATGCCAGCTACTTTCATTCAGTCAGTAGCTTCAATCATTTCTGGACGTTTTTCAATGGTAAAAATCAATGAATATTGTAAATGCACAAACAGTAATTTCTCCACATTGCAAGGTGCAATTCTGAAATTTTTTGCTTTTTCCTGCTCCTCTTAGCATGATAAAGAAGATTCAAAGAGAGTGAGATGCCAGCTTCTTTCATTCAGTCAGTAGCTTCAAACATTTCTGGTATATGAATAACATGATGTTTTTCAATGGCAAAAATCAATGAATATTGTAAATGCACAAACAGTAATTTCTCCGCATTGCAAGGTGCAATTCTGAAATTTTTTGCTTTTTCCTGCTCCTCTTAGCATGATAAAGAAGATTCAAAGAGAGTGAGATGCCAGCTCCTTTCATTCAGTCAGTAGCTTCAATCATTTCTGGATGTTTTTCAATGGCAAAAATCAATGAATATTGTAAATGCACAAACTGTAATTTCTCCGCATTGCAAGGTGCAATTCTGAAATTTTTTGCTTTTTCCTGCTCCTCTTAGCATGATAAAGAAGATTCAAAGAGAGTGAGATGCCAGCTCCTTTCATTCAGTCAGTAGCTTCAATCATTTCTGGACGTTTTTCAATGGCAAAAACCAATGAATATTGTAAATGCACAAACAGTAATTTCTCCGCATTGCAAGGTGCAATTCTGAAATTTTTTGCTTTTTCCTGCTCCTCTTAGCATGATAAAGAAGATTCAAAGAGAGTGAGATGCCAGCTCCTTTCATTCAGTCAGTACCTTCAATCATTTCTGGACGTTTTTCAATGGCAAAAATCAATGAATATTGTAAATGCACAAACAGTAATTTCTCCGCATTGCAAGGTGCAATTCTGAAATTTTTTGCTTTTTCCCGCTCCTCTTAGCATGATAAAGAAGATTCAAAGAGAGTGAGGTGCCAGCTCCTTTCATTCAGTCAGTAGCTTCAAACATTTCTGGTATATGAATAACATGTTTTTCAATGGCAAAAATCAATGAATATTGTAAATGCACAAACAGTAATTTCTCCGCATTGCAAGGTGCAATTCTGAAATTTTTTGCTTTTTCCTGCTCCTCTTAGCATGATAAAGAAGATTCAAAGAGAGTGAGATGCCAGCTCCTTTCATTCAGTCAGTAGCTTCAATCATTTCTGGACGTTTTTCAATGGCAAAAATCAATGAATATTGTAAATGCACAAACAGTAATTTCTCCGCATTGCAAGGTGCAATTCTGAAATTTTTTGCTTTTTCCTGCTCCTCTTAGCATGATAAAGAAGATTCAAAGAGAGTGAGATGTCAGCTCCTTTCATTCAGTCAGTAGCTTCAAACATTTCTGGTACATGAATAACATGATGTTTTTCAATGGCAAAAATCAATGAATATTGTAAATGCACAAACAGTAATTTCTCCGCATTGCAAGGTGCAATTCTGAAATTTTTTGCTTTTTCCTGCTCCTCTTAGCATGATAAAGAAGATTCAAAGAGAGTGAGATGTCAGCTCCTTTCATTCAGTCAGTAGCTTCAAACATTTCTGGTATATGAATAACATGATGTTTTTCAATGGCAAAAATCAATGAATATTGTAAATGCACAAACAGTAATTTCTCCGCATTGCAAGGTGCAATTCTGAAATTTTTTGCTTTTTCCTGCTCCTCTTAGCATGATAAAGAAGATTCAAAGAGAGTGAGATGTCAGCTCCTTTCATTCAGTCAGTAGCTTCAAACATTTCTGGTATATGAATAACATGATGTTTTTCAATGGCAAAAATCAATGAATATTGTAAATGCACAAACAGTAATTTCTCCGCATTGCAAGGTGCAATTCTGAAATTTTTTGCTTTTTCCTGCTCCTCTTAGCATGATAAAGAAGATTCAAAGAGAGTGAGATGCCAGCTCCTTTCATTCAGTCAGTAGCTTCAATCATTTCTGGATGTTTTTCAATGGCAAAAATCAATGAATATTGTAAATGCACAAACAGTAATTTCTCCGCATTGCAAGGTGCAATTCTGAAATTTTTTGCTTTTTCCTGCTCCTCTTAGCATGATAAAGAAGATTCAAAGAGAGTGAGATGCCAGCTCCTTTCGTTCAGTCAGTAGCTTCAATCATTTCTGGACGTTTTTCAATGGCAAAAATCATTGAATATTATAAATGCACAAACAGTAATTTCTCCGCATTGCAAGGTGCAATTCTGAAATTTTTTACTTTTTCCTGCTCCTCTTAGCATGATAAAGAAGATTCAAAGAGAGTGAGATGCCAGCTCCTTTCATTCAGTCAGTAGCTTCAAACATTTCTGGTATATGAATAACATGATGTTTTTCAATGGCAAAAATCAATGAATATTGTAAATGCACAAACAGTAATTTCTCCGCATTGCAAGGTGCAAGTCTGAAATTTTTTTGCTTTTTCCTGCTCCTCTTAGCATGATAAAGAAGATTCAAAGAGAGTGAGATGCCAGCTACTTTCATTCAGTCAGTAGCTTCAATCATTTCTGGACGTTTTTCAATGGTAAAAATCAATGAATATTGTAAATGCACAAACAGTAATTTCTCCACATTGCAAGGTGCAATTCTGAAATTTTTTGCTTTTTCCTGCTCCTCTTAGCATGATAAAGAAGATTCAAAGAGAGTGAGATGCCAGCTCCTTTCATTCAGTCAGTAGCTTCAAACATTTCTGGTATATGAATAACATGATGTTTTTCAATGGCAAAAATCAATGAATATTGTAAATGCACAAACAGTAATTTCTCCGCATTGCAAGGTGCAATTCTGAAATTTTTTGCTTTTTCCTGCTCCTCTTAGCATGATAAAGAAGATTCAAAGAGAGTGAGATGCCAGCTCCTTTCATTCAGTCAGTAGCTTCAAACATTTCTGGTATATGAATAACATGATGTTTTTCAATGGCAAAAATCAATGAATATTGTAAATGCACAAACAGTAATTTCTCCGCATTGCAAGGTGCAAGTCTGAAATTTTTTGCTTTTTCCTGCTCCTCTTAGCATGATAAAGAAGATTCAAAGAGAGTGAGATGCCAGCTACTTTCATTCAGTCAGTAGCTTCAATCATTTCTGGACGTTTTTCAATGGTAAAAATCAATGAATATTGTAAATGCACAAACAGTAATTTCTCCACATTGCAAGGTGCAATTCTGAAATTTTTTGCTTTTTCCTGCTCCTCTTAGCATGATAAAGAAGATTCAAAGAGAGTGAGATGCCAGCTCCTTTCATTCAGTCAGTAGCTTCAAACATTTCTGGTATATGAATAACATGATGTTTTTCAATGGCAAAAATCAATGAATATTGTAAATGCACAAACAGTAATTTCTCCGCATTGCAAGGTGCAATTCTGAAATTTTTTGCTTTTTCCTGCTCCTCTTAGCATGATAAAGCAGATTCAAAGAGAGTGAGATGCCAGCTCCTTTCATTCAGTCAGTAGCTTCAATCATTTCTGGATGTTTTTCAATGGCAAAAATCAATGAATATTGTAAATGCACAAACTGTAATTTCTCCGCATTGCAAGGTGCAATTCTGAAATTTTTTGCTTTTTCCTGCTCCTCTTAGCATGATAAAGAAGATTCAAAGAGAGTGAGATGCCAGCTCCTTTCATTCAGTCAGTAGCTTCAATCATTTCTGGACGTTTTTCAATGGCAAAAATCAATGAATATTGTAAATGCACAAACAGTAATTTCTCCGCATTGCAAGGTGCAATTCTGAAATTTTTTGCTTTTTCCTGCTCCTCTTAGCATGATAAAGAAGATTCAAAGAGAGTGAGATGCCAGCTCCTTTCACTCAGTCAGTAGCTTCAAACATTTCTGGTATATGAATAACATGATGTTTTTCAATGGCAAAAATCAATGAATATTGTAAATGCACAAACAGTAATTTCTCCGCATTGCAAGGTGCAAGTCTGAAATTTTTTGCTTTTTCCTGCTCCTCTTAGCATGATAAAGAAGATTCAAAGAGAGTGAGATGCCAGTTACTTTCATTCAGTCAGTAGCTTCAATCATTTCTGGACGTTTTTCAATGGTAAAAATCAATGAATATTGTAAATGCACAAACAGTAATTTCTCCACATTGCAAGGTGCAATTCTGAAATTTTTTGCTTTTTCCTGCTCCTCTTAGCATGATAAAGAAGATTCAAAGAGAGTGAGATGCCAGCTCCTTTCATTCAGTCAGTAGCTTCAAACATTTCTGGTATATGAATAACATGATGTTTTTCAATGGCAAAAATCAATGAATATTGTAAATGCACAAACAGTAATTTCTCCGCATTGCAAGGTGCAATTCTGAAATTTTTTGCTTTTTCCTGCTCCTCTTAGCATGATAAAGAAGATTCAAAGAGAGTGAGATGCCAGCTCCTTTCATTCAGTCAGTAGCTTCAAACATTTCTGGTATATGAATAACATGATGTTTTTCAATGGCAAAAATCAATGAATATTGTAAATGCACAAACAGTAATTTCTCCGCATTGCAAGGTGCAATTCTGAAATTTTTTGCTTTTTCCTGCTCCTCTTAGCATGATAAAGAAGATTCAAAAAGAGTGAGATGCCAGCTCCTTTCATTCAGTCAGTAGCTTCAATCATTTCTGGATGTTTTTCAATGGCAAAAATCAATGAATATTGTAAATGCACAAACAGTAATTTCTCCGCATTGCAAGGTGCAATTCTGAAATTTTTTGCTTTTTCCTGCTCCTCTTAGCATGATAAAGAAGATTCAAAGAGAGTGAGATGTCAGCTCCTTTCATTCAGTCAGTAGCTTCAAACATTTCTGGTATATGAATAACATGATGTTTTTCAATGGCAAAAATCAATGAATATTGTAAATGCACAAACAGTAATTTCTCCGCATTGCAAGGTGCAATTCTGAAATTTTTTGCTTTTTCCTCCTCCTCTTAGCATGATAAAGAAGATTCAAAGAGAGTGAGATGCCAGCTCCTTTCATTCAGTCAGTAGCTTCAATCATTTCTGGATGTTTTTCAATGGCAAAAATCAATGAATATTGTAAATGCACAAACAGTAATTTCTCCGCATTGCAAGGTGCAATTCTGAAATTTTTTGCTTTTTCCTGCTCCTCTTAGCATGATAAAGAAGATTCAAAGAGAGTGAGATGCCAGCTCCTTTCATTCAGTCAGTAGCTTCAAACATTTCTGGTATATGAATAACATGATGTTTTTCAATGGCAAAAATCAATGAATATTGTAAATGCACAAACAGTAATTTCTCCGCATTGCAAGGTGCAAGTCTGAAATTTTTTTGCTTTTTCCTGCTCCTCTTAGCATGATAAAGAAGATTCAAAGAGAGTGAGATGCCAGCTACTTTCATTCAGTCAGTAGCTTCAATCATTTCTGGACGTTTTTCAATGGTAAAAATCAATGAATATTGTAAATGCACAAACAGTAATTTCTCCACATTGCAAGGTGCAATTCTGAAATTTTTTGCTTTTTCCTGCTCCTCTTAGCATGATAAAGAAGATTCAAAGAGAGTGAGATGCCAGCTCCTTTCATTCAGTCAGTAGCTTCAAACATTTCTGGTATATGAATAACATGATGTTTTTCAATGGCAAAAATCAATGAATATTGTAAATGCACAAACAGTAATTTCTCCGCATTGCAAGGTGCAATTCTGAAATTTTTTGCTTTTTCCTGCTCCTCTTAGCATGATAAAGAAGATTCAAAGAGAGTGAGATGCCAGCTCCTTTCATTCAGTCAGTAGCTTCAAACATTTCTGGTATATGAATAACATGATGTTTTTCAATGGCAAAAATCAATGAATATTGTAAATGCACAAACAGTAATTTCTCCGCATTGCAAGGTGCAAGTCTGAAATTTTTTGCTTTTTCCTGCTCCTCTTAGCATGATAAAGAAGATTCAAAGAGAGTGAGATGCCAGCTACTTTCATTCAGTCAGTAGCTTCAATCATTTCTGGACGTTTTTCAATGGTAAAAATCAATGAATATTGTAAATGCACAAACAGTAATTTCTCCACATTGCAAGGTGCAATTCTGAAATTTTTTGCTTTTTCCTGCTCCTCTTAGCATGATAAAGAAGATTCAAAGAGAGTGAGATGCCAGCTCCTTTCATTCAGTCAGTAGCTTCAAACATTTCTGGTATATGAATAACATGATGTTTTTCAATGGCAAAAATCAATGAATATTGTAAATGCACAAACAGTAATTTCTCCGCATTGCAAGGTGCAATTCTGAAATTTTTTGCTTTTTCCTGCTCCTCTTAGCATGATAAAGAAGATTCAAAGAGAGTGAGATGCCAGCTCCTTTCATTCAGTCAGTAGCTTCAATCATTTCTGGATGTTTTTCAATGGCAAAAATCAATGAATATTGTAAATGCACAAACTGTAATTTCTCCGCATTGCAAGGTGCAATTCTGAAATTTTTTGCTTTTTCCTGCTCCTCTTAGCATGATAAAGAAGATTCAAAGAGAGTGAGATGCCAGCTCCTTTCATTCAGTCAGTACCTTCAATCATTTCTGGACGTTTTTCAATGGCAAAAATCAATGAATATTGTAAATGCACAAACAGTAATTTCTCCGCATTGCAAGGTGCAATTCTGAAATTTTTTGCTTTTTCCCGCTCCTCTTAGCATGATAAAGAAGATTCAAAGAGAGTGAGGTGCCAGCTCCTTTCATTCAGTCAGTAGCTTCAAACATTTCTGGTATATGAATAACATGTTTTTCAATGGCAAAAATCAATGAATATTGTAAATGCACAAACAGTAATTTCTCCGCATTGCAAGGTGCAATTCTGAAATTTTTTGCTTTTTCCTGCTCCTCTTAGCATGATAAAGAAGATTCAAAGAGAGTGAGATGCCAGCTCCTTTCATTCAGTCAGTAGCTTCAATCATTTCTGGACGTTTTTCAATGGCAAAAATCAATGAATATTGTAAATGCACAAACAGTAATTTCTCCGCATTGCAAGGTGCAATTCTGAAATTTTTTGCTTTTTCCTGCTCCTCTTAGCATGATAAAGAAGATTCAAAGAGAGTGAGATGTCAGCTCCTTTCATTCAGTCAGTAGCTTCAAACATTTCTGGTACATGAATAACATGATGTTTTTCAATGGCAAAAATCAATGAATATTGTAAATGCACAAACAGTAATTTCTCCGCATTGCAAGGTGCAATTCTGAAATTTTTTGCTTTTTCCTGCTCCTCTTAGCATGATAAAGAAGATTCAAAGAGAGTGAGATGTCAGCTCCTTTCATTCAGTCAGTAGCTTCAAACATTTCTGGTATATGAATAACATGATGTTTTTCAATGGCAAAAATCAATGAATATTGTAAATGCACAAACAGTAATTTCTCCGCATTGCAAGGTGCAATTCTGAAATTTTTTGCTTTTTCCTGCTCCTCTTAGCATGATAAAGAAGATTCAAAGAGAGTGAGATGTCAGCTCCTTTCATTCAGTCAGTAGCTTCAAACATTTCTGGTATATGAATAACATGATGTTTTTCAATGGCAAAAATCAATGAATATTGTAAATGCACAAACAGTAATTTCTCCGCATTGCAAGGTGCAATTCTGAAATTTTTTGCTTTTTCCTGCTCCTCTTAGCATGATAAAGAAGATTCAAAGAGAGTGAGATGCCAGCTCCTTTCATTCAGTCAGTAGCTTCAATCATTTCTGGATGTTTTTCAATGGCAAAAATCAATGAATATTGTAAATGCACAAACAGTAATTTCTCCGCATTGCAAGGTGCAATTCTGAAATTTTTTGCTTTTTCCTGCTCCTCTTAGCATGATAAAGAAGATTCAAAGAGAGTGAGATGCCAGCTCCTTTCGTTCAGTCAGTAGCTTCAATCATTTCTGGACGTTTTTCAATGGCAAAAATCATTGAATATTATAAATGCACAAACAGTAATTTCTCCGCATTGCAAGGTGCAATTCTGAAATTTTTTACTTTTTCCTGCTCCTCTTAGCATGATAAAGAAGATTCAAAGAGAGTGAGATGCCAGCTCCTTTCATTCAGTCAGTAGCTTCAAACATTTCTGGTATATGAATAACATGATGTTTTTCAATGGCAAAAATCAATGAATATTGTAAATGCACAAACAGTAATTTCTCCGCATTGCAAGGTGCAAGTCTGAAATTTTTTGCTTTTTCCTGCTCCTCTTAGCATGATAAAGAAGATTCAAAGAGAGTGAGATGCCAGCTACTTTCATTCAGTCAGTAGCTTCAATCATTTCTGGACGTTTTTCAATGGTAAAAATCAATGAATATTGTAAATGCACAAACAGTAATTTCTCCACATTGCAAGGTGCAATTCTGAAATTTTTTGCTTTTTCCTGCTCCTCTTAGCATGATAAAGAAGATTCAAAGAGAGTGAGATGCCAGCTCCTTTCATTCAGTCAGTAGCTTCAAACATTTCTGGTATATGAATAACATGATGTTTTTCAATGGCAAAAATCAATGAATATTGTAAATGCACAAACAGTAATTTCTCCGCATTGCAAGGTGCAATTCTGAAATTTTTTGCTTTTTCCTGCTCCTCTTAGCATGATAAAGAAGATTCAAAGAGAGTGAGATGCCAGCTCCTTTCATTCAGTCAGTAGCTTCAAACATTTCTGGTATATGAATAACATGATGTTTTTCAATGGCAAAAATCAATGAATATTGTAAATGCACAAACAGTAATTTCTCCGCATTGCAAGGTGCAAGTCTGAAATTTTTTGCTTTTTCCTGCTCCTCTTAGCATGATAAAGAAGATTCAAAGAGAGTGAGATGCCAGCTACTTTCATTCAGTCAGTAGCTTCAATCATTTCTGGACGTTTTTCAATGGTAAAAATCAATGAATATTGTAAATGCACAAACAGTAATTTCTCCACATTGCAAGGTGCAATTCTGAAATTTTTTGCTTTTTCCTGCTCCTCTTAGCATGATAAAGAAGATTCAAAGAGAGTGAGATGCCAGCTCCTTTCATTCAGTCAGTAGCTTCAATCATTTCTGGATGTTTTTCAATGGCAAAAATCAATGAATATTGTAAATGCACAAACTGTAATTTCTCCGCATTGCAAGGTGCAATTCTGAAATTTTTTGCTTTTTCCTGCTCCTCTTAGCATGATAAAGAAGATTCAAAGAGAGTGAGATGCCAGCTCCTTTCATTCAGTCAGTAGCTTCAATCATTTCTGGACGTTTTTCAATGGCAAAAACCAATGAATATTGTAAATGCACAAAACAGTAATTTCTCCGCATTGCAAGGTGCAATTCTGAAATTTTTTGCTTTTTCCTGCTCCTCTTAGCATGATAAAGAAGATTCAAAGAGAGTGAGATGCCAGCTCCTTTCATTCAGTCAGTACCTTCAATCATTTCTGGACGTTTTTCAATGGCAAAAATCAATGAATATTGTAAATGCACAAACAGTAATTTCTCCGCATTGCAAGGTGAAATTCTGAAATTTTTTGCTTTTTCCTGCTCCTCTTAGCATGATAAAGAAGATTCAAAGAGAGTGAGATGCCAGCTCCTTTCATTCAGTCAGTAGCTTCAATCATTTCTGGATGTTTTTCAATGGCAAAAATCAATGAATATTGTAAATGCACAAACAGTAATTTCTCCGCATTGCAAGGTGCAATTCTGAAATTTTTTGCTTTTTCCTGCTCCTCTTAGCATGATAAACAAGATTCAAAGAGAGTGTGATGTCAGCTCCTTTCATTCAGTCAGTAGCTTCAAACATTTCTGGTATATGAATAACATGATGTTTTTCAATGGCAAAAATCAATGAATATTGTAAATGCACAAACAGTAATTTCTCCGCATTGCAAGGTGCAATTCTGAAATTTTTTGCTTTTTCCTGCTCCTCTTAGCATGATAAAGAAGATTCAAAGAGAGTGAGATGCCAGCTCCTTTCATTCAGTCAGTAGCTTCAATCATTTCTGGATGTTTTTCAATGGCAAAAATCAATGAATATTGTAAATGCACAAACTAATTTCTCCGCATTGCAAGGTGCAATTCTGAAATTTTTTGCTTTTTCCTGCTCCTCTTAGCATGATAAAGAAGATTCAAAGAGAGTGAGATGCCAGCTCCTTTCATTCAGTCAGTAGCTTCAAACATTTCTGGTATATGAATAACATGATGTTTTTCAATGGCAAAAATCAATGAATATTGTAAATGCACAAACAGTAATTTCTCCGCATTGCAAGGTGCAAGTCTGAAATTTTTTGCTTTTTCCTGCTCCTCTTAGCATGATAAAGAAGATTCAAAGAGAGTGAGATGCCAGCTACTTTCATTCAGTCAGTAGCTTCAATCATTTCTGGACGTTTTTCAATGGTAAAAATCAATGAATATTGTAAATGCACAAACAGTAATTTCTCCGCATTGCAAGGTGCAATTCTGAAATTTTTTGCTTTTTCCTGCTCCTCTTAGCATGATAAAGAAGATTCAAAGAGAGTGAGATGTCAGCTCCTTTCATTCAGTCAGTAGCTTCAAACATTTCTGGTATATGAATAACATGATGTTTTTCAATGGCAAAAATCAATGAATATTGTAAATGCACAAACAGTAATTTCTCCGCATTGCAAGGTGCAATTCTGAAATTTTTTGCTTTTTCCTGCTCCTCTTAGCATGATAAAGAAGATTCAAAGAGAGTGAGATGCCAGCTCCTTTCGTTCAGTCAGTAGCTTCAATCATTTCTGGACGTTTTTCAATGGCAAAAATCATTGAATATTATAAATGCACAAACAGTAATTTCTCCACATTGCAAGGTGCAATTCTGAAATTTTTTGCTTTTTCCCGCTCCTCTTAGCATGATAAAGAAGATTCAAAGAGAGTGAGGTGCCAGCTCCTTTCATTCAGTCAGTAGCTTCAAACATTTCTGGTATATGAATAACATGTTTTTCAATGGCAAAAATCAATGAATATTGTAAATGCACAAACAGTAATTTCTCCGCATTGCAAGGTGCAATTCTGAAATTTTTTGCTTTTTCCTGCTCCTCTTAGCATGATAAAGAAGATTCAAAGAGAGTGAGATGCCAGCTCCTTTCATTCAGTCAGTAGCTTCAATCATTTCTGGACGTTTTTCAATGGCAAAAATCAATGAATATTGTAAATGCACAAACAGTAATTTCTCCGCATTGCAAGGTGCAATTCTGAAATTTTTTGCTTTTTCCTGCTCCTCTTAGCATGATAAAGAAGATTCAAAGAGAGTGAGATGTCAGCTCCTTTCATTCAGTCAGTAGCTTCAAACATTTCTGGTATATGAATAACATGATGTTTTTCAATGGCAAAAATCAATGAATATTGTAAATGCACAAACAGTAATTTCTCCGCATTGCAAGCTGCAATTCTGAAATTTTTTGCTTTTTCCTGCTCCTCTTAGCATGATAAAGAAGATTCAAAGAGAGTGAGATGCCAGCTCCTTTCATTCAGTCAGTAGCTTCAATCATTTCTGGATGTTTTTCAATGGCAAAAATCAATGAATATTGTAAATGCACAAACAGTAATTTCTCCGCATTGCAAGGTGCAATTCTGAAATTTTTTGCTTTTTCCTGCTCCTCTTAGCATGATAAAGAAGATTCAAAGAGAGTGAGATGCCAGCTCCTTTCGTTCAGTCAGTAGCTTCAATCATTTCTGGACGTTTTTCAATGGCAAAAATCATTGAATATTATAAATGCACAAACAGTAATTTCTCCGCATTGCAAGGTGCAATTCTGAAATTTTTTGCTTTTTCCTGTTAATCCTAGCATGATAAAGAAGATTCAAAGAGAGTGAGATGCCAGCTCCTTTCATTCAGTCAGTAGCTTCAAACATTTCTGGTATATGAAAAACATGTTTTTCAATGGCAAAAATCAATGAATATTGTAAATGCACAAACAGTAATATCTCCACATTGCACGGTGCAATTCTGAAATTTTTAGCTTTTTCCTGTTAATCCTAGCATGATAAAGAAGATTCAAAGAGAGTGAGATGCCAGCTCCTTTCATTCAGTCAGTAGCTTCAAACATTTCTGGTATATGAAAAACATGTTTTTCAATGGCAAAAATCAATGAATATTGTAAATGCACAAACAGTAATATCTCCACATTGCAAGGTGCAATTCTGAAATTTTTTGCTTTTTCCTGTTAATCCTAGCATGATAAAGAAGATTCAAAGAGAGTGAGATGCCAGCTCCTTTCATTCAGTCAGTAGCTTCAAACATTTCTGGTATATGAAAAACATGTTTTTCAATGGCAAAAATCAATGAATATTGTAAATGCACAAACAGTAATATCTCCACATTGCACGGTGCAATTCTGAAATTTTTAGCTTTTTCCTGTTAATCCTAGCATGATAAAGAAGATTCAAAGAGAGTGAGATGCCAGCTCCTTTCATTCAGTCAGTAGCTTCAAACATTTCTGGTATATGAAAAACATGTTTTTCAATGGCAAAAATCAATGAATATTGTAAATGCACAAACAGTAATATCTCCACATTGCAAGGTGCAATTCTGAAATTTTTTGCTTTTTCCTGCTAATCCTAGCATGATAAAGAAGATTCAAAGAGAGTGAGATGCCAGCTCCTTTCATTCAGTCAGTAGCTTCAAACATTTCTGGTATATGAAAAACATGTTTTTCAATGGCAAAAATCAATGAATATTGTAAATGCACAAACAGTAATATCTCCACATTGCACGGTGCAATTCTGAAATTTTTAGCTTTTTCCTGTTAATCCTAGCATGATAAAGAAGATTCAAAGAGAGTGAGATGCCAGCTCCTTTCATTCAGTCAGTAGCTTCAAACATTTCTGGTATATGAAAAACATGTTTTTCAATGGCAAAAATCAATGAATATTGTAAATGCACAAACAGTAATATCTCCACATTGCAAGGTGCAATTCTGAAATTTTTTGCTTTTTCCTGTTAATCCTAGCATTGATAAAGAAGATTCAAAGAGAGTGAGATGCCAGCTCCTTTCATTCAGTCAGTAGCTTCAAACATTTCTGGTATATGAAAAACATGTTTTTCAATGGCAAAAATCAATGAATATTGTAAATGCACAAACAGTAATATCTCCACATTGCAAGGTGCAATTCTGAAATTTTTTGCTTTTTCCTGCTAATCCTAGCATGATAAAGAAGATTCAAAGAGAGTGAGATGCCAGCTCCTTTCATTCAGTCAGTAGCTTCAAACATTTCTGGTATATGAAAAACATGTTTTTCAATGGCAAAAATCAATGAATATTGTAAATGCACAAACAGTAATATCTCCACATTGCACGGTGCAATTCTGAAATTTTTAGCTTTTTCCTGTTAATCCTAGCATGATAAAGAAGATTCAAAGAGAGTGAGATGCCAGCTCCTTTCATTCAGTCAGTAGCTTCAAACATTTCTGGTATATGAAAAACATGTTTTTCAATGGCAAAAATCAATGAATATTGTAAATGCACAAACAGTAATATCTCCACATTGCAAGGTGCAATTCTGAAATTTTTTGCTTTTTCCTGCTAATCCTAGCATGATAAAGAAGATTCAAAGAGAGTGAGATGCCAGCTCCTTTCATTCAGTCAGTAGCTTCAAACATTTCTGGTATATGAAAAACATGTTTTTCAATGGCAAAAATCAATGAATATTGTAAATGCACAAACAGTAATATCTCCACATTGCACGGTGCAATTCTGAAATTTTTAGCTTTTTCCTGTTAATCCTAGCATGATAAAGAAGATTCAAAGAGAGTGAGATGCCAGCTCCTTTCATTCAGTCAGTAGCTTCAAACATTTCTGGTATATGAAAAACATGTTTTTCAATGGCAAAAATCAATGAATATTGTAAATGCACAAACAGTAATATCTCCACATTGCAAGGTGCAATTCTGAAATTTTTTGCTTTTTCCTGCTAATCCTAGCATGATAAAGAAGATTCAAAGAGAGTGAGATGCCAGCTCCTTTCATTCAGTCAGTAGCTTCAAACATTTCTGGTATATGAAAAACATGTTTTTCAATGGCAAAAATCAATGAATATTGTAAATGCACAAACAGTAATATCTCCACATTGCAAGGTGCAATTCTGAAATTTTTTGCTTTTTCCTGTTAATCCTAGCATGATAAAGAAGATTCAAAGAGAGTGAGATGCCAGCTCCTTTCATTCAGTCAGTAGCTTCAAACATTTCTGGTATATGAAAAACATGTTTTTCAATGGCAAAAATCAATGAATATTGTAAATGCACAAACAGTAATATCTCCACATTGCAAGGTGCAATTCTGAAATTTTTTGCTTTTTCCTGCTAATCCTAGCATGATAAAGAAGATTCAAAGAGAGTGAGATGCCAGCTCCTTTCATTCAGTCAGTAGCTTCAAACATTTCTGGTATATGAAAAACATGTTTTTCAATGGCAAAAATCAATGAATATTGTAAATGCACAAACAGTAATATCTCCACATTGCACGGTGCAATTCTGAAATTTTTAGCTTTTTCCTGTTAATCCTAGCATGATAAAGAAGATTCAAAGAGAGTGAGATGCCAGCTCCTTTCATTCAGTCAGTAGCTTCAAACATTTCTGGTATATGAAAAACATGTTTTTCAATGGCAAAAATCAATGAATATTGTAAATGCACAAACAGTAATATCTCCACATTGCAAGGTGCAATTCTGAAATTTTTTGCTTTTTCCTGCTAATCCTAGCATGATAAAGAAGATTCAAAGAGAGTGAGATGCCAGCTCCTTTCATTCAGTCAGTAGCTTCAAACATTTCTGGTATATGAAAAACATGTTTTTCAATGGCAAAAATCAATGAATATTGTAAATTCACAAACAGTAATATCTCAACATTGCACGGTGCAATTCTGAAATTTTTAGCTTTTTCCTGTTAATCCTAGCATGATAAAGAAGATTCAAAGAGAGTGAGATGCCAGCTCCTTTCATTCAGTCAGTAGCTTCAAACATTTCTGGTATATGAAAAACATGTTTTTCAATGGCAAAAATCAATGAATATTGTAAATGCACAAACAGTAATATCTCCACATTGCAAGGTGCAATTCTGAAATTTTTTGCTTTTTCCTGTTAATCCTAGCATGATAAAGAAGATTCAAAGAGAGTGAGATGCCAGCTCCTTTCATTCAGTCAGTAGCTTCAAACATTTCTGGTATATGAAAAACATGTTTTTCAATGGCAAAAATCAATGAATATTGTAAATGCACAAACAGTAATATCTCCACATTGCAAGGTGCAATTCTGAAATTTTTTGCTTTTTCCTGCTAATCCTAGCATGATAAAGAAGATTCAAAGAGAGTGAGATGCCAGCTCCTTTCATTCAGTCAGTAGCTTCAAACATTTCTGGTATATGAAAAACATGTTTTTCAATGGCAAAAATCAATGAATATTGTAAATGCACAAACAGTAATATCTCCACATTGCACGGTGCAATTCTGAAATTTTTAGCTTTTTCCTGTTAATCCTAGCATGATAAAGAAGATTCAAAGAGAGTGAGATGCCAGCTCCTTTCATTCAGTCAGTAGCTTCAAACATTTCTGGTATATGAAAAACATGTTTTTCAATGGCAAAAATCAATGAATATTGTAAATGCACAAACAGTAATATCTCCACATTGCAAGGTGCAATTCTGAAATTTTTTGCTTTTTCCTGCTAATCCTAGCATGATAAAGAAGATTCAAAGAGAGTGAGATGCCAGCTCCTTTCATTCAGTCAGTAGCTTCAAACATTTCTGGTATATGAAAAACATGTTTTTCAATGGCAAAAATCAATGAATATTGTAAATGCACAAACAGTAATATCTCCACATTGCAAGGTGCAATTCTGAAATTTTTTGCTTTTTCCTGTTAATCCTAGCATGATAAAGAAGATTCAAAGAGAGTGAGATGCCAGCTCCTTTCATTCAGTCAGTAGCTTCAAACATTTCTGGTATATGAAAAACATGTTTTTCAATGGCAAAAATCAATGAATATTGTAAATGCACAAACAGTAATATCTCCACATTGCAAGGTGCAATTCTGAAATTTTTTGCTTTTTCCTGCTAATCCTAGCATGATAAAGAAGATTCAAAGAGAGTGAGATGCCAGCTCCTTTCATTCAGTCAGTAGCTTCAAACATTTCTGGTATATGAAAAACATGTTTTTCAATGGCAAAAATCAATGAATATTGTAAATGCACAAACAGTAATATCTCCACATTGCACGGTGCAATTCTGAAATTTTTAGCTTTTTCCTGTTAATCCTAGCATGATAAAGAAGATTCAAAGAGAGTGAGATGCCAGCTCCTTTCATTCAGTCAGTAGCTTCAAACATTTCTGGTATATGAAAAACATGTTTTTCAATGGCAAAAATCAATGAATATTGTAAATGCACAAACAGTAATATCTCCACATTGCAAGGTGCAATTCTGAAATTTTTTGCTTTTTCCTGCTAATCCTAGCATGATAAAGAAGATTCAAAGAGAGTGAGATGCCAGCTCCTTTCATTCAGTCAGTAGCTTCAAACATTTCTGGTATATGAAAAACATGTTTTTCAATGGCAAAAATCAATGAATATTGTAAATGCACAAACAGTAATATCTCAACATTGCACGGTGCAATTCTGAAATTTTTAGCTTTTTCCTGTTAATCCTAGCATGATAAAGAAGATTCAAAGAGAGTGAGATGCCAGCTCCTTTCATTCAGTCAGTAGCTTCAAACATTTCTGGTATATGAAAAACATGTTTTTCAATGGCAAAAATCAATGAATATTGTAAATGCACAAACAGTAATATCTCCACATTGCAAGGTGCAATTCTGAAATTTTTTGCTTTTTCCTGCTAATCCTAGCATGATAAAGAAGATTCAAAGAGAGTGAGATGCCAGCTCCTTTCATTCAGTCAGTAGCTTCAAACATTTCTGGTATATGAAAAACATGTTTTTCAATGGCAAAAATCAATGAATATTGTAAATGCACAAACAGTAATATCTCCACATTGCAAGGTGCAATTCTGAAATTTTTTGCTTTTTCCTGTTAATCCTAGCATGATAAAGAAGATTCAAAGAGAGTGAGATGCCAGCTCCTTTCATTCAGTCAGTAGCTTCAAACATTTCTGGTATATGAAAAACATGTTTTTCAATGGCAAAAATCAATGAATATTGTAAATGCACAAACAGTAATATCTACACATTGCAAGGTGCAATTCTGAAATTTTTTGCTTTTTCCTGCTAATCCTAGCATGATAAAGAAGATTCAAAGAGAGTGAGATGCCAGCTCCTTTCATTCAGTCAGTAGCTTCAAACATTTCTGGTATATGAAAAACATGTTTTTCAATGGCAAAAATCAATGAATATTGTAAATGCACAAACAGTAATATCTCCACATTGCACGGTGCAATTCTGAAATTTTTAGCTTTTTCCTGTTAATCCTAGCATGATAAAGAAGATTCAAAGAGAGTGAGATGCCAGCTCCTTTCATTCAGTCAGTAGCTTCAAACATTTCTGGTATATGAAAAACATGTTTTTCAATGGCAAAAATCAATGAATATTGTAAATGCACAAACAGTAATATCTCCACATTGCAAGGTGCAATTCTGAAATTTTTTGCTTTTTCCTGCTAATCCTAGCATGATAAAGAAGATTCAAAGAGAGTGAGATGCCAGCTCCTTTCATTCAGTCAGTAGCTTCAAACATTTCTGGTATATGAAAAACATGTTTTTCAATGGCAAAAATCAATGAATATTGTAAATGCACAAACAGTAATATCTCAACATTGCACGGTGCAATTCTGAAATTTTTAGCTTTTTCCTGTTAATCCTAGCATGATAAAGAAGATTCAAAGAGAGTGAGATGCCAGCTCCTTTCATTCAGTCAGTAGCTTCAAACATTTCTGGTATATGAAAAACATGTTTTTCAATGGCAAAAATCAATGAATATTGTAAATGCACAAACAGTAATATCTCCACATTGCAAGGTGCAATTCTGAAATTTTTTGCTTTTTCCTGTTAATCCTAGCATGATAAAGAAGATTCAAAGAGAGTGAGATGCCAGCTCCTTTCATTCAGTCAGTAGCTTCAAACATTTCTGGTATATGAAAAACATGTTTTTCAATGGCAAAAATCAATGAATATTGTAAATGCACAAACAGTAATATCTCCACATTGCAAGGTGCAATTCTGAAATTTTTTGCTTTTTCCTGCAAATCCTAGCATGATAAAGAAGATTCAAAGAGAGTGAGATGCCAGCTCCTTTCATTCAGTCAGTAGCTTCAAACATTTCTGGTATATGAAAAACATGTTTTTCAATGGCAAAAATCAATGAATATTGTAAATGCACAAACAGTAATATCTCCACATTGCACGGTGCAATTCTGAAATTTTTAGCTTTTTCCTGTTAATCCTAGCATGATAAAGAAGATTCAAAGAGAGTGAGATGCCAGCTCCTTTCATTCAGTCAGTAGCTTCAAACATTTCTGGTATATGAAAAACATGTTTTTCAATGGCAAAAATCAATGAATATTGTAAATGCACAAACAGTAATATCTCCACATTGCAAGGTGCAATTCTGAAATTTTTTGCTTTTTCCTGCTAATCCTAGCATGATAAAGAAGATTCAAAGAGAGTGAGATGCCAGCTCCTTTCATTCAGTCAGTAGCTTCAAACATTTCTGGTATATGAAAAACATGTTTTTCAATGGCAAAAATCAATGAATATTGTAAATGCACAAACAGTAATATCTCCACATTGCACGGTGCAATTCTGAAATTTTTAGCTTTTTCCTGTTAATCCTAGCATGATAAAGAAGATTCAAAGAGAGTGAGATGCCAGCTCCTTTCATTCAGTCAGTAGCTTCAAACATTTCTGGTATATGAAAAACATGTTTTTCAATGGCAAAAATCAATGAATATTGTAAATGCACAAACAGTAATATCTCCACATTGCAAGGTGCAATTCTGAAATTTTTTGCTTTTTCCTGCTTATCCTAGCATGATAAAGAAGATTCAAAGAGAGTGAGATGCCAGCTCCTTTCATTCAGTCAGTAGCTTCAAACATTTCTGGTATATGAAAAACATGTTTTTCAATGGCAAAAATCAATGAATATTGTAAATGCACAAACAGTAATATCTCAACATTGCACGGTGCAATTCTGAAATTTTTAGCTTTTTCCTGTTAATCCTAGCATGATAAAGAAGATTCAAAGAGAGTGAGATGCCAGCTCCTTTCATTCAGTCAGTAGCTTCAAACATTTCTGGTATATGAAAAACTTGTTTTTCAATGGCAAAAATCAATGAATATTGTAAATGCACAAACAGTAATATCTCCACATTGCAAGGTGCAATTCTGAAATTTTTTGCTTTTTCCTGTTAATCCTAGCATGATAAAGAAGATTCAAAGAGAGTGAGATGCCAGCTCCTTTCATTCAGTCAGTAGCTTCAAACATTTCTGGTATATGAAAAACATGTTTTTCAATGGCAAAAATCAATGAATATTGTAAATGCACAAACAGTAATATCTCCACATTGCAAGGTGCAATTCTGAAATTTTTTGCTTTTTCCTGCTAATCCTAGCATGATAAAGAAGATTCAAAGAGAGTGAGATGCCAGCTCCTTTCATTCAGTCAGTAGCTTCAAACATTTCTGGTATATGAAAAACATGTTTTTCAATGGCAAAAATCAATGAATATTGTAAATGCACAAACAGTAATATCTCCACATTGCACGGTGCAATTCTGAAATTTTTAGCTTTTTCCTGTTAATCCTAGCATGATAAAGAAGATTCAAAGAGAGTGAGATGCCAGCTCCTTTCATTCAGTCAGTAGCTTCAAACATTTCTGGTATATGAAAAACATGTTTTTCAATGGCAAAAATCAATGAATATTGTAAATGCACAAACAGTAATATCTCCACATTGCAAGGTGCAATTCTGAAATTTTTTGCTTTTTCCTGCTAATCCTAGCATGATAAAGAAGATTCAAAGAGAGTGAGATGCCAGCTCCTTTCATTCAGTCAGTAGCTTCAAACATTTCTGGTATATGAAAAACATGTTTTTCAATGGCAAAAATCAATGAATATTGTAAATGCACAAACAGTAATATCTCCACATTGCACGGTGCAATTATGAAATTTTTAGCTTTTTCCTGTTAATCCTAGCATGATAAAGAAGATTCAAAGAGAGTGAGATGCCAGCTCCTTTCATTCAGTCAGTAGCTTCAAACATTTCTGGTATATGAAAAACATGTTTTTCAATGGCAAAAATCAATGAATATTGTAAATGCACAAACAGTAATATCTCAACATTGCACGGTGCAATTCTGAAATTTTTAGCTTTTTCCTGTTAATCCTAGCATGATAAAGAAGATTCAAAGAGAGTGAGATGCCAGCTCCTTTCATTCAGTCAGTAGCTTCAAACATTTCTGGTATATGAAAAACATGTTTTTCAATGGCAAAAATCAATGAATATTGTAAATGCACAAACAGTAATATCTCCACGTTGCAAGGTGCAATTCTGAAATTTTTTGCTTTTTCCTGTTAATCCTAGCATGATAAAGAAGATTCAAAGAGAGTGAGATGCCAGCTCCTTTCATTCAGTCAGTAGCTTCAAACATTTCTGGTATATGAAAAACATGTTTTTCAATGGCAAAAATCAATGAATATTGTAAATGCACAAACAGTAATATCTCCACATTGCAAGGTGCAATTCTGAAATTTTTTGCTTTTTCCTGCTAATCCTAGCATGATAAAGAAGATTCAAAGAGAGTGAGATGCCAGCTCCTTTCATTCAGTCAGTAGCTTCAAACATTTCTGGTATATGAAAAACATGTTTTTCAATGGCAAAAATCAATGAATATTGTAAATGCACAAACAGTAATATCTCCACATTGCACGGTGCAATTCTGAAATTTTTAGCTTTTTCCTGTTAATCCTAGCATGATAAAGAAGATTCAAAGAGAGTGAGATGCCAGCTCCTTTCATTCAGTCAGTAGCTTCAAACATTTCTGGTATATGAAAAACATGTTTTTCAATGGCAAAAATCAATGAATATTGTAAATGCACAAACAGTAATATCTCCACATTGCAAGGTGCAATTCTGAAATTTTTTGCTTTTTCCTGCTAATCCTAGCATGATAAAGAAGATTCAAAGAGAGTGAGATGGGGAGTGGCCTGAGCACAGGACGAGATGGCAGCTTGATCCTGAGCTCCCTGAGGGCTTCACTTTAAAGCTACTTTTTAAGCAACAAAAGAAGATTTTTTTCCAAAATTCTTATATAATTTGACTTCCTATCATTCAGGGATCATTTTGACACCAAGGAATCCCTGCTAACCCCATCAACCCTGGAGATGCTTTGTGCTCAGACATTTGGGTGAGGCTCAGAATCCACCATTGAAGTGACTCTGTAACGTGGCCCTACAGGATTGTGGACCCATTTATGCCCTTTTACCTCCGGACCCAGGATTACATCGTTTTATACCGGACTTAAGGACTACCAGCAGGCTTTATATGCAGCTGCGGTAAGTCCTGGTGAGCATTCCAGTCCTTGAGGCTGTGACGTGCCCCTTTAAGCTCACAGATCGGTGGGGGCACATATTTCTCTCACTTCATTTAACTGAACATTATATACTGGGCCCCCTGACTGTTGTCAGAGCTTATATTTAACCCACGGGGTGGCACATTCTGGTTCTGGTTCTGACACCCAGGCGATTATTGGCGGCCCTTTTCTTGTTTCCAGTCACTCTGCGGCCCTTTTCTTGTTTCCAGTCACTCTGCAACGTGACTCTGGAGTGACTGTGATAGCAGCGCAGGTCTGCTCTGCTCTGCTCCTGACCCCGGGAGCAGGACCTTACAGCAGCATCAGCTGTCCCGACACCGGACCCAAGAACAGAGGAGAAGAGGAGACTGAGATCGAGTTACTGGCGATATCCTGAATAAATCCCAGCTCTGCAATCTGCTATCACAGCCCCACGGAGGACCGGACCGGACCTGCAGGACCCCAACCCATAAAGAAGCGGCACTACCACCCCCGGACCAAATACAATCAACCCCACTGGACCCCGAGGACGAGACCCCTGCTGCCGGCGAGGGACTGAGAATCTAGCTTGTCCGACGCGGAGCTCAGGAGACTGGGACGGAGCGGGACTTCATATCTAAGGCTAAGGTTAGATAAGCCCCGGCTGATGCCAGGGCTCTTATTGGATTTCTGGGGTCCGTTGCTCAGGGTTCCGGGGCTGCTCCGGTAGTAGCGGTGTCCCCTTGTGTCCCTGTGAAGCTGCTGCGACCCTTTCCCCCCTCGGCTTACTGCCACCGCTGCTGTCTGCGCCCGGCTCTCTCCTCTCCGGCTGTTACCTGCACCTCAGGCTGTTCCCATAGTAGCGGTTCCCCCTCCTCTGCTCCGGAGCCGGCATCAGCTGTTTTCTCTGATGCCGGGCACTGCCGGTATATGTGACTGGTGTTTCCACGTTATATAGTGGCGGCGGTACCTCTCCTTCCTCTGACAAGGAGCCGCTCCGTTCCCCCTGCTTCCAGCTGTTGAGTGCCGCCGGTGCCGAGGTCCGTTCCAGCTACCCCCGCTGTGCCGCTCTGCTGTGTATGTTTCTGTGGTGCCTGGACCCTGCAGACCCCTGTGGCTGCCTCCCCCTCCTGTGACAGCGCCGCTGCGCTTTGATTTTTGCCTCTGGTCCCCCGCTGCATCAGCCCCGCTGCCCTCCACTGTCACACACTTCCAATCAGCTGATATTCTTTAAATCTCCTGCCTCCTGCTGCAGCGTAGCTCTGCACTGCTGTCCATGGTGCTGATCTGAACTGCTGTCCATGGTGCTGATCTTGTATTGGTCTGTACTGCTGTCCATGGTGCTGATCTTGTATTAGTCTGTGCTGCTGTCCATGGTGCTGATCTGAACTGCTGTCCATGGTGCTGATCTTATATTAGTCTGTACTGCTGTCCATGGTGCTGAACTTATACCAGTCAATTTCTCCTGCCTCCTGCTGCAGCGTCGCTTTGAACTGCTGTCCAAGGTGCTGATTCTATATTAATACTGATACAGAGGTTTATTAAACTCCAAACGGTGTAATATCATTTTGACTGCGAGACTTGACTCTGAGGGGAGGGGGGGATAGAAGGATCTGTTTCTGCCCTCATATATATACCCTGTGTCTACGCTACTTGATATATATATAACAGTTGGTGCCCATGGAACTCTACAGATTTGCAAGCCTCCATAATAATTAGTTTCATGTTAAGAACTATATGTGCCTTTTATTTTTATCCCTCAGGTCAATTTCATTATTTTATTTTTTTTTGTTACTTTTGATTGTAATTCATATTTTAAGGATTGCATTTTAGGGGGTACATAATTTTGCAGTTTTTAAGGGTATTGATTGTCTCTTGTTGGACTGATATTTGTTTAACGCAAATTTCTTCTAGCCATTGTTCCCAGTCATTTTGCAACCTTAAAGTCTTTTGTCCACCCTTTAGGTTAAATATTTCTAGTGTCATTTTAGTGTTTTTTCTATAAATATATACCCATAGGTCTGATATTTTATAATGGCGGCTAATAAAAAAAATACCCAAAAGTCTTTGGAAGCTCCCCTTAAAACTAGTGCGGTTAGAGCGAAGTCCTCCCAATGCTTTTCATTTTCAAACCCATCAGAAGATGCTGTCAATACTGTCAGTCCACTTAAGTCCAGATCACCTCATAGAAATCTGGAAGACAGACAGAGTTCTAAAATAAGCTCTCCCACCAAAGAATCTTCTAAAAGTCTATTATCTCCAAAACCACAGAGAATTCCTGATGCTAAACCTGCCCCTTCTACCGTAGTTAAAGAAAAAAAAGTGGAAGAGATGGATATTTCCATCTCATCAAAGAGAAGGGACCCAGGAGCCTGGAGCAACAAGTATTCTTCACTGGCTACGAGTTCGGAGGAGGAATCCTCGGACACGTCTCCTAATCCTAGTCCAGATAAGAGACGTGCTAAAAAGGACTTTTCCCCTTCGTCCCCAGACCCTACGCTTAGTGTCCCGGTCAAAATGCCCATTTCACAAGAGTTGGGAAATACCGACCTTGGTTCATATCTGGACAATCTTTTAAAGACAATTGACAGAAATATGAAACTGGGCTTCGAGAAACAGGTAGACACCATGAAATCTACTTTGGAAGCTTTTGGTCTTAAATTGGAGGAAAACACTAAAAGACTTGAAACGGTGGAGGGAAGGGTAGAGTCTGTCTCTTCTGATAATCTAGAAATTAAATCTGAGCTTAAAAGACTCAGATTAAAAGTTGCGGATTTGGAGGATAGGAGTAGGAGAAATAATTTGAAAATTAGAGGCATATCTGAGGATGTTTCTCCCTCAGATATCTCGGCTTTTCTCAAAGACTTATTTCACAAGACAATCCCATCCCTTTCTGAGCAGGATCTTATCATTGATAGGGCCCATCGCTTATTTCGTCCGACCTCCATTTCCTCGGATCTTCCTAGGGATGTAATAGCTAGGTTACATTTCTTCTCGACCAAAGAGAGAATCTTGAATTATATCAGGGAAAATAGGACTTTTCCAGAGCCTTTCTCGCACCTAAAAATCTTCTCCGATTTTTCCAAAGAAACTATGGATGCAAGAAGGTCATACAAATTGACCACAGATAGACTGAGGGATATGAATATCCCATATAGGTGGGGCTTTCCAGTAAAGTTGCTGATTTTCTTTAACCGGAAAACATTCACTCTTACAGATCCTGATGAAGGCCCTAAATTTCTTGATTTTATAAAAGACATTCCCTACAAAGTTACAAAGGCACCCCACCGCTGAAATGATAAACACTACTCCCTCGGGAGTCCTCTTTAAAAATAATCTCATTTTATCACCTCACCTAACATGCTATAATAAATTTATCATTCTTCTTTATATTTAGCCTTCATGGTTTGTCCACATTATTTTTCCCCCCAATCTGAGGGAGAACCTTTTCGGTGAAGGTTCCCTCAGGAGATTTTTTGATTCGTTTTTTTTTTCTTTTTCTTTGAATATTTGGTTATTGTTATTACTATCTTTGAATTAATATTAGAGATATTGTATTCCAGCTTTGATTGTCGGTTGATTTTATTTTTTGGGAATTTGTTGGACCAACTGACCCCTCTCCTTTTGACTTACTTTAATTATTAATTTACCTATGCCTATCAAGATCATCACCTATAATGTAAGAGGCCTAAACAGTCCCAATAAGAGATTCTCCCTTTGGAAGGAATTGGGTCATCTTGGTGCTGATGTTGCGTGTCTTCAGGAGACAAGGTTTGCCGAGGGAAAACACCCTACCTTCACCCACAAACGCTACCCTCATATATTTGAATCCACTAGCGACCGGAAAAAAGCCGGTGTAGCTACAGTGATCAGAGATTCTGTCCCATTTGAGTTTTTAGATCAGCATAGAGATGTCAATGGAAGGTTCCATATATTGCTCTGTAAACTGAATAATCATGAGTGCACTGTTGTTAACCTATACGCCCCAAATAAAAAGCAAATACCCTTTTTGAATAAGGTTTTTAGAAAGGTTGAAGAGGTTAGGAGAGGCGAATTGATTTTTTTGGGAGACTTCAACATGGTCCCGGACGGGCATATGGACTCTTCCTCCCCCAGCCGTCATTTATACCCGACGCTAAATAATTGGCTTTATAAAAATGAACTATTTGATACATTTAGATGTCTGCAAACTACCTCCAAAGAATTCTCCCATTTCTCGGATGCGCACCAAACGGCCTCTAGAATTGACTTAATAATAACTGACGTTTTTTCTTTACCCAAATTCTCTAACGTATCTATAGGCCTTAGGTCTCTATCAGATCATGCCCCTACGTCATGTGAAATTCATATTGGTCCTCTTATTAAAAATGGATTTCTTTGGAAATGTAGATCTTCACTTATTCATAACCCCAAAAACAAAAAAATTATTGAAAAAGCTATTTCTGATTATTTTAGGGAGAACGATACCCCAGATTTATCTAATCCCTTCTCCAGCTGGTGCGCTCACAAGGCCGTCCTTCGTGGTGTACTAATGCAGATATCCTCATCTGAAAAAAAAGAAAAAAGATCAAAAATTAATTCTCTTCAAAAACTGATTAGGGAAAAAGAATTAGAGCAAATTAATCTTCCTTCCCCTTCCCCAATAATTCAAAAAGAACTCTCAAATTTAAGGGTAGAGCTAAAATCAGAAATTTCTTCCTCCTATGATGCAATTATTCGGAAATCAAAATTTAATTACTATGCGGCTCTAAATAAACCTACCCGCTTTATGGCCCGCCTAGTCAAATGTAAAAGAGCAATTAATAGAATAGATAAAATAAAAAACAATAGTGGAATAACGTTTTGCCACCCTAAAGATATAGTGAACCAGTTTGCAAATTTTTACAAAAAACTCTACAACATCAAAACTGATCCTCTAATTTCCCATCCTCACCCAGATGCAATCAACAAATTTTTATCCTCCATTAACCTACCGAAATTGAGCCCTCTGGATCACGAGTCATTGAATAAGCCTTTTTCTAACCTTGAAATTATTAACACAATAAAGCAACTTAAAGATTTCAAGGCTCCGGGTCCAGATGGGTTCATCAATGAGTATTATAAAACTTTTTGTGACCTACTTTCTTCCCCTCTCACGAAAATTTTCAATCATGCTTCCTCAATAAGCTCCTTCCCCTCAGAAATGCTGGAAGCCACCATTACCCTAATACCCAAGTCTAAGGATGAGAGAGATAATGTTAAAAATTATAGGCCCATTTCGCTAATTAACACTGATATTAAGATATATTCGAAAATTCTGGCCAATCGTTTATCGACTATTCTCCCATCTCTCATCAACGATGATCAGATTGGCTTCGTTGGTGGGAGGCAAGCAACTGATGGCTCTAGAAGACTTCTGAATATTATTAAGGTGATAAATACGGCGAAACTCCCAACTTCATTGCTTGCTTTAGACGCTGAAAAAGCTTTCGACAGGTTAAATTGGCTATACCTTAAACTCACCCTTATTAAATTCGGTTTTGATAACAAATTTCTCTCTTCAATTATGGCCCTCTATTCTAACCCCCAAGCAAAAATTTATGTTAACAATTATCTCTCAAATCCAATCCCTATCACAAATGGTACTAGACAGGGTTGCCCACTTTCCCCCCTTCTCTTTGTCCTGGCTATGGAGCCTTTGGCACAGAGGATTAGAGAAAACACTGACATTAGGGGGATTTCTACCCCATCTCGAGAATTTAAAATTGGCCTCTTTGCAGATGATGTTATGCTTTCCTTGCTGGACCCAGTAAATTCGGTTGCGGAAGTTTCGAAGGTTCTAGAACTATTCTCTCAGATTTCTTATTTTAAGATCAATAATGAGAAGTCTAAACTTTTAAACATTAATCTGGACCGTCAGACGAGAGAGGTTTTACACTCGAGATTTTCCTTCGGTTTGGCTAAACGCAATCTGACTTATTTGGGGATCAGTATTGGTAAAACTATTAACTCAACAATTTCTGACAACCTGGTTCTGATTGAGGATATCGTCCGTGGAGATTTGATGGAATTTTTGAAAAGAGATTTGTCATGGTGGGGTAGAGTCCTCTCTATTAAGATGTTTGTTCTACCCAAAATCTTGTATTTTTTCCGCAACTTACCTTTAACTATTTCTCACATCTTTATTCAAAAAATTCAAAATCAGATTAATTCCTATGTCTGGGATAATAAACGTGCGAGGATATCTGCAGATATATTGTACAAGAATAAGTGCAACGGAGGTCTGAGCCACCCTAATATTTCCGCTTACTATTTGGCAAACCTCATCAAACAGAGCAGTAATTGGTTTAATTCTGACAGTCCCCCAGCTTGGATGACTCTGGAGACCTTCTTAAATAATGGTTCTTCTCCCCGTGAATTGTTACTTAGGCATCTCTTTAAACAGTGCACTCATGATTCTTCCCATCCTATTTTCCAGGCGATTATTGACGCCTGGAAAAAAATCGCCAAAAGAAAGAAAAAGAGTCCCCTAAGAGATTCTGATAGGGATAAGTTTTCTTTTGTCAAAAATTTTCCAATTGGTTTTGTTGCTGATCTGTATAACTCTTCCATTCCAGATCAATGGGACAATAAAGGGTTAAGGAAAATTGGAGACTTCTATGAAGCTTCTGCCTTTATTCCTTTCCAAACTCTTAAAAAAAGATTCAACTTACCTTCCTCTGATTTCTTTTTATACTCTCATTTAAAGAGCATTATTCTGGAATTTATTTCTGGTAAACTTATTGTTTCTGAAACCTCGGTGAACCTGTTAAGCAACCCATCCCACAAAATTTTTTGGAGCCTGAGACACATATATAACAGTTTCAATAATGATCTTTCCTTCCAAAAACACCTCTACATGATACGCTGGGAAAAAGATCTAAAACTCAATTTCCAATCCGATCAATGGGAGAGTGCTGTTCTTTTTTCTCAGGCCTCTAATATATCTATGCCCTTACAAGAGGCTTACTTCAAAATTCTAACCAGATGGTATTACACTCCAATCAGGCTTCACCATATAAAGCCCAGCAACTCTCCCCTTTGTTGGAGGGAGTGCGGCCTTAGGGGAGATCTTTTACATCTCTTTTGGAGCTGCCCTAAAATCCGGAATCTATGGGCTCAGATCTCTTCTTTGGTAGATGACCTTTTAGGCAGACCTGTAGTATTGACCCCTCAAATGGCTTTACTATCCTTAGATCTTGAACCATATAAGTCGTTTGAAAGATCTTTGGTGATTCACTTATTTTCAGTGTGTAAGAACGCATTGGCTTTTTATTGGAGAAAGTCACATGTCCCCACTTTGGAGGACTTAGTTGATAAGATGAATCTCCATAGAATATTTGAACTAAGATTTGCCCTTATCAACAATAATTTACTTAAATTTTCTAGGAAGTGGGATATTTGGCTCACTAAATTCCCTCAACCCTCTCATAACGCTGGAACATCTTAATGTGTGTCGTGTTTAGCTCATTAATATGTTTAATTTTTGCTAATGATAGTAATGTGTGTTTAAAGTGTTCAAATTTCTGTATTATCGTATATACTATTTGACGAACAAATTTCTCCCATCTTTCCTGATTATCCATTCCCGTTTGTTCCCTTTCCCTTTCCCTTCCCTCAGAATTTTTCCCTTATTATGAATATTCTTTTGTCACTACTTTTATGCTACGTGTGTTATTCCCCTGTTAAATTGTTTATTAAAAATAAAAAAATATGGTAAAACAAAGAGAGTGAGATGCCAGCTCCTTTCATTCAGTCAGTAGCTTCAAACATTTCTGGTATATGAAAAACATGTTTTTCAATGGCAAAAATCAATGAATATTGTAAATGCACAAACAGTAATATCTCCACATTGCACGGTGCAATTCTGAAATTTTTAGCTTTTTCCTGTTAATCCTAGCATGATAAAGAAGATTCAAAGAGAGTGAGATGCCAGCTCCTTTCATTCAGTCAGTAGCTTCAAACATTTCTGGTATATGAAAAACATGTTTTTCAATGGCAAAAATCAATGAATATTGTAAATGCACAAACAGTAATATCTCCACATTGCAAGGTGCAATTCTGAAATTCTTTGCTTTTTCCTGTTAATCCTAGCATGATAAAGAAGATTCAAAGAGAGTGAGATGCCAGCTCCTTTCATTCAGTCAGTAGCTTCAAACATTTCTGGTATATGAAAAACATGTTTTTCAATGGCAAAAATCAATGAATATTGTAAATGCACAAACAGTAATATCTCCACATTGCAAGGTGCAATTCTGAAATTTTTTGCTTTTTCCTGCTAATCCTAGCATGATAAAGAAGATTCAAAGAGAGTGAGATGCCAGCTCCTTTCATTCAGTCAGTAGCTTCAAACATTTCTGGTATATGAAAAACATGTTTTTCAATGGCAAAAATCAATGAATATTGTAAATGCACAAACAGTAATATCTCCACATTGCAAGGTGCAATTCTGAAATTTTTTGCTTTTTCCTGCTAATCCTAGCATGATAAAGAAGATTCAAAGAGAGTGAGATGCCAGCTCCTTTCATTCAGTCAGTAGCTTCAAACATTTCTGGTATATGAAAAACATGTTTTTCAATGGCAAAAATCAATGAATATTGTAAATGCACAAACAGTAATATCTCCACATTGCACGGTGCAATTCTGAAATTTTTAGCTTTTTCCTGTTAATCCTAGCATGATAAAGAAGATTCAAAGAGAGTGAGATGCCAGCTCCTTTCATTCAGTCAGTAGCTTCAAACATTTCTGGTATATGAAAAACATGTTTTTCAATGGCAAAAATCAATGAATATTGTAAATGCACAAACAGTAATATCTCCACATTGCAAGGTGCAATTCTGAAATTTTTTGCTTTTTCCTGTTAATCCTAGCATGATAAAGAAGATTCAAAGAGAGTGAGATGCCAGCTCCTTTCATTCAGTCAGTAGCTTCAAACATTTCTGGTATATGAAAAACATGTTTTTCAATGGCAAAAATCAATGAATATTGTAAATGCACAAACAGTAATATCTCCACATTGCAAGGTGCAATTCTGAAATTTTTTGCTTTTTCCTGCTAATCCTAGCATGATAAAGAAGATTCAAAGAGAGTGAGATGCCAGCTCCTTTCATTCAGTCAGTAGCTTCAAACATTTCTGGTATATGAAAAACATGTTTTTCAATGGCAAAAATCAATGAATATTGTAAATGCACAAACAGTAATATCTCCACATTGCACGGTGCAATTCTGAAATTTTTAGCTTTTTCCTGTTAATCCTAGCATGATAAAGAAGATTCAAAGAGAGTGAGATGCCAGCTCCTTTCATTCAGTCAGTAGCTTCAAACATTTCTGGTATATGAAAAACATGTTTTTCAATGGCAAAAATCAATGAATATTGTAAATGCACAAACAGTAATATCTCCACATTGCAAGGTGCAATTCTGAATTTTTTTGCTTTTTCCTGCTAATCCTAGCATGATAAAGAAGATTCAAAGAGAGTGAGATGCCAGCTCCTTTCATTCAGTCAGTAGCTTCAAACATTTCTGGTATATGAAAAACATGTTTTTCAATGGCAAAAATCAATGAATATTGTAAATGCACAAACAGTAATATCTCCACATTGCACGGTGCAATTCTGAAATTTTTAGCTTTTTCCTGTTAATCCTAGCATGATAAAGAAGATTCAAAGAGAGTGAGATGCCAGCTCCTTTCATTCAGTCAGTAGCTTCAAACATTTCTGGTATATGAAAAACATGTTTTTCAATGGCAAAAATCAATGAATATTGTAAATGCACAAACAGTAATATCTCCACATTGCAAGGTGCAATTCTGAAATTTTTTGCTTTTTCCTGTTAATCCTAGCATGATAAAGAAGATTCAAAGAGAGTGAGATGCCAGCTCCTTTCATTCAGTCAGTAGCTTCAAACATTTCTGGTATATGAAAAACATGTTTTTCAATGGCAAAAATCAATGAATATTGTAAATGCACAAACAGTAATATCTCCACATTGCAAGGTGCAATTCTGAAATTTTTTGCTTTTTCCTGCTAATCCTAGCATGATAAAGAAGATTCAAAGAGAGTGAGATGCCAGCTCCTTTCATTCAGTCAGTAGCTTCAAACATTTCTGGTATATGAAAAACATGTTTTTCAATGGCAAAAATCAATGAATATTGTAAATGCACAAACAGTAATATCTCCACATTGCACGGTGCAATTCTGAAATTTTTAGCTTTTTCCTGTTAATCCTAGCATGATAAAGAAGATTCAAAGAGAGTGAGATGCCAGCTCCTTTCATTCAGTCAGTAGCTTCAAACATTTCTGGTATATGAAAAACATGTTTTTCAATGGCAAAAATCAATGAATATTGTAAATGCACAAACAGTAATATCTCCACATTGCAAGGTGCAATTCTGAAATTTTTTGCTTTTTCCTGCTAATCCTAGCATGATAAAGAAGATTCAAAGAGAGTGAGATGCCAGCTCCTTTCATTCAGTCAGTAGCTTCAAACATTTCTGGTATATGAAAAACATGTTTTTCAATGGCAAAAATCAATGAATATTTAAATGCACAAACAGTAATATCTCCACATTGCACGGTGCAATTCTGAAATTTTTAGCTTTTTCCTGTTAATCCTAGCATGATAAAGAAGATTCAAAGAGAGTGAGATGCCAGCTCCTTTCATTCAGTCAGTAGCTTCAAACATTTCTGGTATATGAAAAACATGTTTTTCAATGGCAAAAATCAATGAATATTGTAAATGCACAAACAGTAATATCTCCACATTGCAAGGTGCAATTCTGAAATTTTTTGCTTTTTCCTGTTAATCCTAGCATGATAAAGAAGATTCAAAGAGAGTGAGATGCCAGCTCCTTTCATTCAGTCAGTAGCTTCAAACATTTCTGGTATATGAAAAACATGTTTTTCAATGGCAAAAATCAATGAATATTGTAAATGCACAAACAGTAATATCTCCACATTGCACGGTGCAATTCTGAAATTTTTAGCTTTTTCCTGTTAATCCTAGCATGATAAAGAAGATTCAAAGAGAGTGAGATGCCAGCTCCTTTCATTCAGTCAGTAGCTTCAAACATTTCTGGTATATGAAAAACATGTTTTTCAATGGCAAAAATCAATGAATATTGTAAATGCACAAACAGTAATATCTCCACATTGCAAGGTGCAATTCTGAAATTTTTTGCTTTTTCCTGTTAATCCTAGCATGATAAAGAAGATTCAAAGAGAGTGAGATGCCAGCTCCTTTCATTCAGTCAGTAGCTTCAAACATTTCTGGTATATGAAAAACATGTTTTTCAATGGCAAAAATCAATGAATATTGTAAATGCACAAACAGTAATATCTCCACATTGCAAGGTGCAATTCTGAAATTTTTTGCTTTTTCCTGCTAATCCTAGCATGATAAAGAAGATTCAAAGAGAGTGAGATGCCAGCTCCTTTCATTCAGTCAGTAGCTTCAAACATTTCTGGTATATGAAAAACATGTTTTTCAATGGCAAAAATCAATGAATATTGTAAATGCACAAACTAATATCTCCACATTGCACGGTGCAATGCTGAAATTTTTAGCTTTTTCCTGTTAATCCTAGCATGATAAAGAAGATTCAAAGAGAGTGAGATGCCAGCTCCTTTCATTCAGTCAGTAGCTTCAAACATTTCTGGTATATGAAAAACATGTTTTTCAATGGCAAAAATCAATGAATATTGTAAATGCACAAACAGTAATATCTCCACATTGCAAGGTGCAATTCTGAAATTTTTTGCTTTTTCCTGTTAATCCTAGCATGATAAAGAAGATTCAAAGAGAGTGAGATGCCAGCTCCTTTCATTCAGTCAGTAGCTTCAAACATTTCTGGTATATGAAAAACATGTTTTTCAATGGCAAAAATCAATGAATATTGTAAATGCACAAACAGTAATATCTCCACATTGCAAGGTGCAATTCTGAAATTTTTTGCTTTTTCCTGCTAATCCTAGCATGATAAAGAAGATTCAAAGAGAGTGAGATGCCAGCTCCTTTCATTCAGTCAGTAGCTTCAAACATTTCTGGTATATGAAAAACATGTTTTTCAATGGCAAAAATCAATGAATATTGTAAATGCACAAACAGTAATATCTCCACATTGCACGGTGCAATTCTGAAATTTTTAGCTTTTTCCTGTTAATCCTAGCATGATAAAGAAGATTCAAAGAGAGTGAGATGCCAGCTCCTTTCATTCAGTCAGTAGCTTCAAACATTTCTGGTATATGAAAAACATGTTTTTCAATGGCAAAAATCAATGAATATTGTAAATGCACAAACAGTAATATCTCCACATTGCAAGGTGCAATTCTGAAATTTTTTGCTTTTTCCTGCTAATCCTAGCATGATAAAGAAGATTCAAAGAGAGTGAGATGCCAGCTCCTTTCATTCAGTCAGTAGCTTCAAACATTTCTGGTATATGAAAAACATGTTTTTCAATGGCAAAAATCAATGAATATTGTAAATGCACAAACAGTAATATCTCCACATTGCACGGTGCAATTCTGAAATTTTTAGCTTTTTCCTGTTAATCCTAGCATGATAAAGAAGATTCAAAGAGAGTGAGATGCCAGCTCCTTTCATTCAGTCAGTAGCTTCAAACATTTCTGGTATATGAAAAACATGTTTTTCAATGGCAAAAATCAATGAATATTGTAAATGCACAAACAGTAATATCTCCACATTGCAAGGTGCAATTCTGAAATTTTTTGCTTTTTCCTGCTAATCCTAGCATGATAAAGAAGATTCAAAGAGAGTGAGATGCCAGCTCCTTTCATTCAGTCAGTAGCTTCAAACATTTCTGGTATATGAAAAACATGTTTTTCAATGGCAAAAATCAATGAATATTGTAAATGCACAAACAGTAATATCTCCACATTGCACGGTGCAATTCTGAAATTTTTAGCTTTTTCATGTTAATCCTAGCATGATAAAGATTCAAAGAGAGTGAGATGCCAGCTCCTTTCATTCAGGCAGTAGCTTCAAACATTTCTGGTATATGAAAAACATGTTTTTCAATGGCAAAAATCAATGAATATTGTAAATGCACAAACAGTAATATCTCCACATTGCAAGGTGCAATTCTGAAATTTTTTGCTTTTTCCTGTTAATCCTAGCATGATAAAGAAGATTCAAAGAGAGTGAGATGCCAGCTCCTTTCATTCAGTCAGTAGCTTCAAACATTTCTGGTATATGAAAAACATGTTTTTCAATGGCAAAAATCAATGAATATTGTAAATGCACAAACAGTAATATCTCCACATTGCAAGGTGCAATTCTGAAATTTTTTGCTTTTTCCTGCTAATCCTAGCATGATAAAGAAGATTCAAAGAGAGTGAGATGCCAGCTCCTTTCATTCAGTCAGTAGCTTCAAACATTTCTGGTATATGAAAAACATGTTTTTCAATGGCAAAAATCAATGAATATTGTAAATGCACAAACAGTAATATCTCCACATTGCACGGTGCAATTCTGAAATTTTTAGCTTTTTCCTGTTAATCCTAGCATGATAAAGAAGATTCAAAGAGAGTGAGATGCCAGCTCCTTTCATTCAGTCAGTAGCTTCAAACATTTCTGGTATATGAAAAACATGTTTTTCAATGGCAAAAATCAATGAATATTGTAAATGCACAAACAGTAATATCTCCACATTGCAAGGTGCAATTCTGAAATTTTTTGCTTTTTCCTGCTAATCCTAGCATGATAAAGAAGATTCAAAGAGAGTGAGATGCCAGCTCCTTTCATTCAGTCAGTAGCTTCAAACATTTCTGGTATATGAAAAACATGTTTTTCAATGGCAAAAATCAATGAATATTGTAAATGCACAAACAGTAATATCTCCACATTGCACGGTGCAATTCTGAAATTTTTAGCTTTTTCCTGTTAATCCTAGCATGATAAAGAAGATTCAAAGAGGTTGAGATGCCAGCTCCTTTCATTCAGTCAGTAGCTTCAAACATTTCTGGTATATGAAAAACATGTTTTTCAATGGCAAAAATCAATGAATATTGTATATGCACAAACAGTAATATCTCCACATTGCAAGGTGCAATTCTGAAATTTTTTGCTTTTTCCTGTTAATCCTAGCATGATAAAGAAGATTCAAAGAGAGTGAGATGCCAGCTCCTTTCATTCAGTCAGTAGCTTCAAACATTTCTGGTATATGAAAAACATGTTTTTCAATGGCAAAAATCAATGAATATTGTAAATGCACAAACAGTAATATCTCCACATTGCAAGGTGCAATTCTGAAATTTTTTGCTTTTTCCTGTTAATCCTAGCATGATAAAGAAGATTCAAAGAGAGTGAGATGCCAGCTCCTTTCATTCAGTCAGTAGCTTCAAACATTTCTGGTATATGAAAAACATGTTTTTCAATGGCAAAAATCAATGAATATTGTAAATGCACAAACAGTAATATCTCCACATTGCAAGGAGCAATTCTGAAATTTTTTGCTTTTTCCTGCTAATCCTAGCATGATAAAGAAGATTCAAAGAGAGTGAGATGCCAGCTCCTTTCATTCAGTCAGTAGCTTCAAACATTTCTGGTATATGAAAAACATGTTTTTCAATGGCAAAAATCAATGAATATTGTAAATGCACAAACAGTAATATCTCCACATTGCACGGTGCAATTCTGAAATTTTTAGCTTTTTCCTGTTAATCCTAGCATGATAAAGAAGATTCAAAGAGAGTGAGATGCCAGCTCCTTTCATTCAGTCAGTAGCTTCAAACATTTCTGGTATATGAATAACATGATGTTTTTCAATGGCGGCAAAAATCAATGAATATTGTAAATGCACAAACAGTAATTTCTCCGCATTGCAAGGTGCAATTCTGAAATTTTTTGCTTTTTCCTGCTCCTCTTAGCATGATAAAGAAGATTCAAAGAGAGTGAGATGCCAGATAATTTCATTCAGTCAGTAGCTTCAATCATTTCTGGACGTTTTTCAATGGCAAAAATCAATGAATATTGTAAATGCACAAACAGTAATTTCTCTGCATTGCAAGGTGCAATTCTGAAATTTTTTGCTTTTTCCTGCTCCTCTTAGCATGATAAAGAAGATTCAAAGAGAGTGAGATGCCAGCTCCTTTCATTCAGTCAGTAGCTTCAATCATTTCTGGACGTTTTTCAATGGCAAAAATCAATGAATATTGTAAATGCACAAACAGTAATTTCTCCGCATTGCAAGGTGCAATTCTGAAATTTTTTGCTTTTTCCTGCTCCTCTTAGTATGATAAAGAAGATTCAAAGAGAGTGAGATGCCAGCTCCTTTCATTCAGTCAGTAGCTTCAAACATTTCTGGTATATGAATAACATGATGTTTTTCAATGGCAAAAATCAATGAATATTGTAAATGCACAAACAGTAATTTCTCCACATTGCAAGGTGCAATTCTGAAATTTTTTGCTTTTTCCTGCTCCTCTTAGCATGATAAAGAAGATTCAAAGAGAGTGAGATGCCAGCTCCTTTCATTCAGTCAGTAGCTTCAATCATTTCTGGTATATGAATAACATGATGTTTTTCAATGGCAAAAATTAATGAATATTGTAAATGCACAAACAGTAATTTCTCCGCATTGCAAGGTGCAATTCTGAAATTTTTTTGCTTTTTCCTGCTCCTCTTAGCATGATAAAGAAGATTCAAAGAGAGTGAGATGCCAGCTCCTTTCATTCAGTCAGTAGCTTCAATCATTTCTGGACGTTTTTCAATGGCAAAAATCAATGAATATTGTAAATGCACAAAGAGTAATTTCTCCGCATTGAAGGTGCAATTCTGAAATTTTTTGCTTTTTCCTGCTCCTCTTAGCATGATAAAGAAGATTCAAAGAGAGTGAGATGCCAGCTCCTTTCATTCAGTCAGTAGCTTCAAACATTTCTGGTATATGAAAAACATGTTTTTCAATGGCAAAAATCAATGAGTATTGTAAATGCACAAACAGTAATATCTCCACATTGCACGGTGCAATTCTGAAATTTTTAGCTTTTTCCTGTTAATCCTAGCATGATAAAGAAGATTCAAAGAGAGTGAGATGCCAGCTCCTTTCAGTCAGTAGCTTCAAACATTTCTGGTATATGAAAAACATGTTTTTCAATGGCAAAAATCAATGAATATTGTAAATGCACAAACAGTAATATCTCCACATTGCAAGGTGCAATTTTGAAATTTTTTGCTTTTTCCTGCTAATCCTAGCATGATAAAGAAGATTCAGAGTGAGATGCCAGCTCCTTTCATTCAGTCAGTAGCTTCAAACATTTCTGGTATATGAAAAACATGTTTTTCAATGGCAAAAATCAATGAATATTGTAAATGCACAAACAGTAATATCTCCACATTGCAAGGTGCAATTCTGAAATTTTTTGCTTTTTCCTGTTAATCCTAGCATGATAAAGAAGATTCAAAGAGAGTGAGATGCCAGCTCCTTTCATTCAGTCAGTAGCTTCAAACATTTCTGGTATATGAAAAACATGTTTTTCAATGGCAAAAATCAATGAATATTGTAAATGCACAAACAGTAATATCTCCACATTGCACGGTGCAATTCTGAAATTTTTAGCTTTTTCCTGTTAATCCTAGCATGATAAAGAAGATTCAAAGAGAGTGAGATGCCAGCTCCTTTCATTCAGTCAGTAGCTTCAAACATTTCTGGTATATGAAAAACATGTTTTTCAATGGCAAAAATCAATGAATATTGTAAATGCACAAACAGTAATATCTCCACATTGCAAGGTGCAATTCTGAAATTTTTTGCTTTTTCCTGTTAATCCTAGCATGATAAAGAAGATTCAAAGAGAGTGAGATGCCAGCTCCTTTCATTCAGTCAGTAGCTTCAAACATTTCTGGTATATGAAAAACATGTTTTTCAATGGCAAAAATCAATGAATATTGTAAATGCACAAACAGTAATATCTCCACATTGCAAGGTGCAATTCTGAAATTTTTTGCTTTTTCCTGCTAATCCTAGCATGATAAAGAAGATTCAAAGAGAGTGAGATGCCAGCTCCTTTCATTCAGTCAGTAGCTTCAAACATTTCTGGTATATGAAAAACATGTTTTTCAATGGCAAAAATCAATGAATATTGTAAATGCACAAACAGTAATATCTCCACATTGCACGGTGCAATTCTGAAATTTTTAGCTTTTTCCTGTTAATCCTAGCATGATAAAGAAGATTCAAAGAGAGTGAGATGCCAGCTCCTTTCATTCAGTCAGTAGCTTCAAACATTTCTGGTATATGAAAAACATGTTTTTCAATGGCAAAAATCAATGAATATTGTAAATGCACAAACAGTAATATCTCCACATTGCAAGGTGCAATTCTGAAATTTTTTGCTTTTTCCTGCTAATCCTAGCATGATAAAGAAGATTCAAAGAGAGTGAGATGCCAGCTCCTTTCATTCAGTCAGTAGCTTCAAACATTTCTGGTATATGAAAAACATGTTTTTCAATGGCAAAAATCAATGAATATTGTAAATGCACAAACAGTAATATCTCCACATTGCACGGTGCAATTCTGAAATTTTTAGCTTTTTCCTGTTAATCCTAGCATGATAAAGAAGATTCAAAGAGAGTGAGATGCCAGCTCCTTTCATTCAGTCAGTAGCTTCAAACATTTCTGGTATATGAATAACATGATGTTTTTCAATGGCGGCAAAAATCAATGAATATTGTAAATGCACAAACAGTAATTTCTCCGCATTGCAAGGTGCAATTCTGAAATTTTTTGCTTTTTCCTGCTCCTCTTAGCATGATAAAGAAGATTCAAAGAGAGTGAGATGCCAGCTCCTTTCATTCAGTCAGTAGCTTCAATCATTTCTGGACGTTTTTCAATGGCAAAAATCAATGAATATTGTAAATGCACAAACAGTAATTTCTCTGCATTGCAAGGTGCAATTCTGAAATTTTTTGCTTTTTCCTGCTCCTCTTAGCATGATAAAGAAGATTCAAAGAGAGTGAGATGCCAGCTCCTTTCATTCAGTCAGTAGCTTCAATCATTTCTGGACGTTTTTCAATGGCAAAAATCAATGAATATTGTAAATGCACAAACAGTAATTTCTCCGCATTGCAAGGTGCAATTCTGAAATTTTTTGCTTTTTCCTGCTCCTCTTAGTATGATAAAGAAGATTCAAAGAGAGTGAGATGCCAGCTCCTTTCATTCAGTCAGTAGCTTCAAACATTTCTGGTATATGAATAACATGATGTTTTTCAATGGCAAAAATCAATGAATATTGTAAATGCACAAACAGTAATTTCTCCACATTGCAAGGTGCAATTCTGAAATTTTTTGCTTTTTCCTGCTCCTCTTAGCATGATAAAGAAGATTCAAAGAGAGTGAGATGCCAGCTCCTTTCATTCAGTCAGTAGCTTCAATCATTTCTGGTATATGAATAACATGATGTTTTTCAATGGCAAAAATTAATGAATATTGTAAATGCACAAACAGTAATTTCTCCGCATTGCAAGGTGCAATTCTGAAATTTTTTTGCTTTTTCCTGCTCCTCTTAGCATGATAAAGAAGATTCAAAGAGAGTGAGATGCCAGCTCCTTTCATTCAGTCAGTAGCTTCAAACATTTCTGGTATATGAATAACATGATGTTTTTCAATGGCAAAAATCAATGAATATTGTAAATGCACAAACAGTAATATCTCCACATTGCAAGGTGCAATTCTGAAATTTTTTGCTTTTTCCTGCTAATCCTAGCATGATAAAGAAGATTCAAAGAGAGTGAGATGCCAGCTCCTTTCATTCAGTCAGTAGCTTCAAACATTTCTGGTATATGAAAAACATGTTTTTCAATGGCAAAAATCAATGAATATTGTAAATGCACAAACAGTAATATCTCCACATTGCACGGTGCAATTCTGAAATTTTTAGCTTTTTCCTGTTAATCCTAGCATGATAAAGAAGATTCAAAGAGGTTGAGATGCCAGCTCCTTTCATTCAGTCAGTAGCTTCAAACATTTCTGGTATATGAAAAACATGTTTTTCAATGGCAAAAATCAATGAATATTGTATATGCACAAACAGTAATATCTCCACATTGCAAGGTGCAATTCTGAAATTTTTTGCTTTTTCCTGTTAATCCTAGCATGATAAAGAAGATTCAAAGAGAGTGAGATGCCAGCTCCTTTCATTCAGTCAGTAGCTTCAAACATTTCTGGTATATGAAAAACATGTTTTTCAATGGCAAAAATCAATGAATATTGTAAATGCACAAACAGTAATATCTCCACATTGCAAGGTGCAATTCTGAAATTTTTTGCTTTTTCCTGTTAATCCTAGCATGATAAAGAAGATTCAAAGAGAGTGAGATGCCAGCTCCTTTCATTCAGTCAGTAGCTTCAAACATTTCTGGTATATGAAAAACATGTTTTTCAATGGAAAAAATCAATGAATATTGTAAATGCACAAACAGTAATATCTCCACATTGCAAGGAGCAATTCTGAAATTTTTTGCTTTTTCCTGCTAATCCTAGCATGATAAAGAAGATTCAAAGAGAGTGAGATGCCAGCTCCTTTCATTCAGTCAGTAGCTTCAAACATTTCTGGTATATGAAAAACATGTTTTTCAATGGCAAAAATCAATGAATATTGTAAATGCACAAACAGTAATATCTCCACATTGCACGGTGCAATTCTGAAATTTTTAGCTTTTTCCTGTTAATCCTAGCATGATAAAGAAGATTCAAAGAGAGTGAGATGCCAGCTCCTTTCATTCAGTCAGTAGCTTCAAACATTTCTGGTATATGAATAACATGATGTTTTTCAATGGCGGCAAAAATCAATGAATATTGTAAATGCACAAACAGTAATTTCTCCGCATTGCAAGGTGCAATTCTGAAATTTTTTGCTTTTTCCTGCTCCTCTTAGCATGATAAAGAAGATTCAAAGAGAGTGAGATGCCAGCTCCTTTCATTCAGTCAGTAGCTTCAATCATTTCTGGACGTTTTTCAATGGCAAAAATCAATGAATATTGTAAATGCACAAACAGAAATTTCTCTGCATTGCAAGGTGCAATTCTGAAATTTTTTGCTTTTTCCTGCTCCTCTTAGCATGATAAAGAAGATTCAAAGAGAGTGAGATGCCAGCTCCTTTCATTCAGTCAGTAGCTTCAATCATTTCTGGACGTTTTTCAATGGCAAAAATCAATGAATATTGTAAATGCACAAACAGTAATTTCTCCGCATTGCAAGGTGCAATTCTGAAATTTTTTGCTTTTTCCTGCTCCTCTTAGTATGATAAAGAAGATTCAAAGAGAGTGAGATGCCAGCTCCTTTCATTCAGTCAGTAGCTTCAAACATTTCTGGTATATGAATAACATGATGTTTTTCAATGGCAAAAATCAATGAATATTGTAAATGCACAAACAGTAATTTCTCCACATTGCAAGGTGCAATTCTGAAATTTTTTGCTTTTTCCTGCTCCTCTTAGCATGATAAAGAAGATTCAAAGAGAGTGAGATGCCAGCTCCTTTCATTCAGTCAGTAGCTTCAATCATTTCTGGTATATGAATAACATGATGTTTTTCAATGGCAAAAATTAATGAATATTGTAAATGCACAAACAGTAATTTCTCCGCATTGCAAGGTGCAATTCTGAAATTTTTTTGCTTTTTCCTGCTCCTCTTAGCATGATAAAGAAGATTCAAAGAGAGTGAGATGCCAGCTCCTTTCATTCAGTCAGTAGCTTCAATCATTTCTGGACGTTTTTCAATGGCAAAAATCAATGAATATTGTAAATGCACAAAGAGTAATTTCTCCGCATTGAAGGTGCAATTCTGAAATTTTTTGCTTTTTCCTGCTCCTCTTAGCATGATAAAGAAGATTCAAAGAGAGTGAGATGCCAGCTCCTTTCATTCAGTCAGTAGCTTCAAACATTTCTGGTATATGAAAAACATGTTTTTCAATGGCAAAAATCAATGAGTATTGTAAATGCACAAACAGTAATATCTCCACATTGCACGGTGCAATTCTGAAATTTTTAGCTTTTTCCTGTTAATCCTAGCATGATAAAGAAGATTCAAAGAGAGTGAGATGCCAGCTCCTTTCAGTCAGTAGCTTCAAACATTTCTGGTATATGAAAAACATGTTTTTCAATGGCAAAAATCAATGAATATTGTAAATGCACAAACAGTAATATCTCCACATTGCAAGGTGCAATTTTGAAATTTTTTGCTTTTTCCTGCTAATCCTAGCATGATAAAGAAGATTCAGAGTGAGATGCCAGCTCCTTTCATTCAGTCAGTAGCTTCAAACATTTCTGGTATATGAAAAACATGTTTTTCAATGGCAAAAATCAATGAATATTGTAAATGCACAAACAGTAATATCTCCACATTGCAAGGTGCAATTCTGAAATTTTTTGCTTTTTCCTGTTAATCCTAGCATGATAAAGAAGATTCAAAGAGAGTGAGATGCCAGCTCCTTTCATTCAGTCAGTAGCTTCAAACATTTCTGGTATATGAAAAACATGTTTTTCAATGGCAAAAATCAATGAATATTGTAAATGCACAAACAGTAATATCTCCACATTGCACGGTGCAATTCTGAAATTTTTAGCTTTTTCCTGTTAATCCTAGCATGATAAAGAAGATTCAAAGAGAGTGAGATGCCAGCTCCTTTCATTCAGTCAGTAGCTTCAAACATTTCTGGTATATGAAAAACATGTTTTTCAATGGCAAAAATCAATGAATATTGTAAATGCACAAACAGTAATATCTCCACATTGCAAGGTGCAATTCTGAAATTTTTTGCTTTTTCCTGTTAATCCTAGCATGATAAAGAAGATTCAAAGAGAGTGAGATGCCAGCTCCTTTCATTCAGTCAGTAGCTTCAAACATTTCTGGTATATGAAAAACATGTTTTTCAATGGCAAAAATCAATGAATATTGTAAATGCACAAACAGTAATATCTCCACATTGCAAGGTGCAATTCTGAAATTTTTTGCTTTTTCCTGCTAATCCTAGCATGATAAAGAAGATTCAAAGAGAGTGAGATGCCAGCTCCTTTCATTCAGTCAGTAGCTTCAAACATTTCTGGTATATGAAAAACATGTTTTTCAATGGCAAAAATCAATGAATATTGTAAATGCACAAACAGTAATATCTCCACATTGCACGGTGCAATTCTGAAATTTTTAGCTTTTTCCTGTTAATCCTAGCATGATAAAGAAGATTCAAAGAGAGTGAGATGCCAGCTCCTTTCATTCAGTCAGTAGCTTCAAACATTTCTGGTATATGAAAAACATGTTTTTCAATGGCAAAAATCAATGAATATTGTAAATGCACAAACAGTAATATCTCCACATTGCAAGGTGCAATTCTGAAATTTTTTGCTTTTTCCTGCTAATCCTAGCATGATAAAGAAGATTCAAAGAGAGTGAGATGCCAGCTCCTTTCATTCAGTCAGTAGCTTCAAACATTTCTGGTATATGAAAAACATGTTTTTCAATGGCAAAAATCAATGAATATTGTAAATGCACAAACAGTAATATCTCCACATTGCACGGTGCAATTCTGAAAATTTTAGCTTTTTCCTGTTAATCCTAGCATGATAAAGAAGATTCAAAGAGAGTGAGATGCCAGCTCCTTTCATTCAGTCAGTAGCTTCAAACATTTCTGGTATATGAATAACATGATGTTTTTCAATGGCGGCAAAAATCAATGAATATTGTAAATGCACAAACAGTAATTTCTCCGCATTGCAAGGTGCAATTCTGAAATTTTTTGCTTTTTCCTGCTCCTCTTAGCATGATAAAGAAGATTCAAAGAGAGTGAGATGCCAGCTCCTTTCATTCAGTCAGTAGCTTCAATCATTTCTGGACGTTTTTCAATGGCAAAAATCAATGAATATTGTAAATGCACAAACAGTAATTTCTCTGCATTGCAAGGTGCAATTCTGAAATTTTTTGCTTTTTCCTGCTCCTCTTAGCATGATAAAGAAGATTCAAAGAGAGTGAGATGCCAGCTCCTTTCATTCAGTCAGTAGCTTCAATCATTTCTGGACGTTTTTCAATGGCAAAAATCAATGAATATTGTAAATGCACAAACAGTAATTTCTCCGCATTGCAAGGTGCAATTCTGAAATTTTTTGCTTTTTCCTGCTCCTCTTAGTATGATAAAGAAGATTCAAAGAGAGTGAGATGCCAGCTCCTTTCATTCAGTCAGTAGCTTCAAACATTTCTGGTATATGAATAACATGATGTTTTTCAATGGCAAAAATCAATGAATATTGTAAATGCACAAACAGTAATTTCTCCACATTGCAAGGTGCAATTCTGAAATTTTTTGCTTTTTCCTGCTCCTCTTAGCATGATAAAGAAGATTCAAAGAGAGTGAGATGCCAGCTCCTTTCATTCAGTCAGTAGCTTCAATCATTTCTGGTATATGAATAACATGATGTTTTTCAATGGCAAAAATTAATGAATATTGTAAATGCACAAACAGTAATTTCTCCGCATTGCAAGGTGCAATTCTGAAATTTTTTTGCTTTTTCCTGCTCCTCTTAGCATGATAAAGAAGATTCAAAGAGAGTGAGATGCCAGCTCCTTTCATTCAGTCAGTAGCTTCAATCATTTCTGGACGTTTTTCAATGGCAAAAATCAATGAATATTGTAAATGCACAAAGAGTAATTTCTCCGCATTGAAGGTGCAATTCTGAAATTTTTTGCTTTTTCCTGCTCCTCTTAGCATGATAAAGAAGATTCAAAGAGAGTGAGATGCCAGCTCCTTTCATTCAGTCAGTAGCTTCAAACATTTCTGGTATATGAAAAACATGTTTTTCAATGGCAAAAATCAATGAGTATTGTAAATGCACAAACAGTAATATCTCCACATTGCACGGTGCAATTCTGAAATTTTTAGCTTTTTCCTGTTAATCCTAGCATGATAAAGAAGATTCAAAGAGAGTGAGATGCCAGCTCCTTTCAGTCAGTAGCTTCAAACATTTCTGGTATATGAAAAACATGTTTTTCAATGGCAAAAATCAATGAATATTGTAAATGCACAAACAGTAATATCTCCACATTGCAAGGTGCAATTTTGAAATTTTTTGCTTTTTCCTGCTAATCCTAGCATGATAAAGAAGATTCAGAGTGAGATGCCAGCTCCTTTCATTCAGTCAGTAGCTTCAAACATTTCTGGTATATGAAAAACATGTTTTTCAATGGCAAAAATCAATGAATATTGTAAATGCACAAACAGTAATATCTCCACATTGCAAGGTGCAATTCTGAAATTTTTTGCTTTTTCCTGTTAATCCTAGCATGATAAAGAAGATTCAAAGAGAGTGAGATGCCAGCTCCTTTCATTCAGTCAGTAGCTTCAAACATTTCTGGTATATGAAAAACATGTTTTTCAATGGCAAAAATCAATGAATATTGTAAATGCACAAACAGTAATATCTCCACATTGCACGGTGCAATTCTGAAATTTTTAGCTTTTTCCTGTTAATCCTAGCATGATAAAGAAGATTCAAAGAGAGTGAGATGCCAGCTCCTTTCATTCAGTCAGTAGCTTCAAACATTTCTGGTATATGAAAAACATGTTTTTCAATGGCAAAAATCAATGAATATTGTAAATGCACAAACAGTAATATCTCCACATTGCAAGGTGCAATTCTGAAATTTTTTGCTTTTTCCTGTTAATCCTAGCATGATAAAGAAGATTCAAAGAGAGTGAGATGCCAGCTCCTTTCATTCAGTCAGTAGCTTCAAACATTTCTGGTATATGAAAAACATGTTTTTCAATGGCAAAAATCAATGAATATTGTAAATGCACAAACAGTAATATCTCCACATTGCAAGGTGCAATTCTGAAATTTTTTGCTTTTTCCTGCTAATCCTAGCATGATAAAGAAGATTCAAAGAGAGTGAGATGCCAGCTCCTTTCATTCAGTCAGTAGCTTCAAACATTTCTGGTATATGAAAAACATGTTTTTCAATGGCAAAAATCAATGAATATTGTAAATGCACAAACAGTAATATCTCCACATTGCACGGTGCAATTCTGAAATTTTTAGCTTTTTCCTGTTAATCCTAGCATGATAAAGAAGATTCAAAGAGAGTGAGATGCCAGCTCCTTTCATTCAGTCAGTAGCTTCAAACATTTCTGGTATATGAAAAACATGTTTTTCAATGGCAAAAATCAATGAATATTGTAAATGCACAAACAGTAATATCTCCACATTGCAAGGTGCAATTCTGAAATTTTTTGCTTTTTCCTGCTAATCCTAGCATGATAAAGAAGATTCAAAGAGAGTGAGATGCCAGCTCCTTTCATTCAGTCAGTAGCTTCAAACATTTCTGGTATATGAAAAACATGTTTTTCAATGGCAAAAATCAATGAATATTGTAAATGCACAAACAGTAATATCTCCACATTGCACGGTGCAATTCTGAAATTTTTAGCTTTTTCCTGTTAATCCTAGCATGATAAAGAAGATTCAAAGAGGTTGAGATGCCAGCTCCTTTCATTCAGTCAGTAGCTTCAAACATTTCTGGTATATGAAAAACATGTTTTTCAATGGCAAAAATCAATGAATATTGTATATGCACAAACAGTAATATCTCCACATTGCAAGGTGCAATTCTGAAATTTTTTGCTTTTTCCTGTTAATCCTAGCATGATAAAGAAGATTCAAAGAGAGTGAGATGCCAGCTCCTTTCATTCAGTCAGTAGCTTCAAACATTTCTGGTATATGAAAAACATGTTTTTCAATGGCAAAAATCAATGAATATTGTAAATGCACAAACAGTAATATCTCCACATTGCAAGGTGCAATTCTGAAATTTTTTGCTTTTTCCTGTTAATCCTAGCATGATAAAGAAGATTCAAAGAGAGTGAGATGCCAGCTCCTTTCATTCAGTCAGTAGCTTCAAACATTTCTGGTATATGAAAAACATGTTTTTCAATGGCAAAAATCAATGAATATTGTAAATGCACAAACAGTAATATCTCCACATTGCAAGGAGCAATTCTGAAATTTTTTGCTTTTTCCTGCTAATCCTAGCATGATAAAGAAGATTCAAAGAGAGTGAGATGCCAGCTCCTTTCATTCAGTCAGTAGCTTCAAACATTTCTGGTATATGAAAAACATGTTTTTCAATGGCAAAAATCAATGAATATTGTAAATGCACAAACAGTAATATCTCCACATTGCACGGTGCAATTCTGAAATTTTTAGCTTTTTCCTGTTAATCCTAGCATGATAAAGAAGATTCAAAGAGAGTGAGATGCCAGCTCCTTTCATTCAGTCAGTAGCTTCAAACATTTCTGGTATATGAATAACATGATGTTTTTCAATGGCGGCAAAAATCAATGAATATTGTAAATGCACAAACAGTAATTTCTCCGCATTGCAAGGTGCAATTCTGAAATTTTTTGCTTTTTCCTGCTCCTCTTAGCATGATAAAGAAGATTCAAAGAGAGTGAGATGCCAGCTCCTTTCATTCAGTCAGTAGCTTCAATCATTTCTGGACGTTTTTCAATGGCAAAAATCAATGAATATTGTAAATGCACAAACAGTAATTTCTCTGCATTGCAAGGTGCAATTCTGAAATTTTTTGCTTTTTCCTGCTCCTCTTAGCATGATAAAGAAGATTCAAAGAGAGTGAGATGCCAGCTCCTTTCATTCAGTCAGTAGCTTCAATCATTTCTGGACGTTTTTCAATGGCAAAAATCAATGAATATTGTAAATGCACAAACAGTAATTTCTCCGCATTGCAAGGTGCAATTCTGAAATTTTTTGCTTTTTCCTGCTCCTCTTAGTATGATAAAGAAGATTCAAAGAGAGTGAGATGCCAGCTCCTTTCATTCAGTCAGTAGCTTCAAACATTTCTGGTATATGAATAACATGATGTTTTTCAATGGCAAAAATCAATGAATATTGTAAATGCACAAACAGTAATTTCTCCACATTGCAAGGTGCAATTCTGAAATTTTTTGCTTTTTCCTGCTCCTCTTAGCATGATAAAGAAGATTCAAAGAGAGTGAGATGCCAGCTCCTTTCATTCAGTCAGTAGCTTCAATCATTTCTGGTATATGAATAACATGATGTTTTTCAATGGCAAAAATTAATGAATATTGTAAATGCACAAACAGTAATTTCTCCGCATTGCAAGGTGCAATTCTGAAATTTTTTTGCTTTTTCCTGCTCCTCTTAGCATGATAAAGAAGATTCAAAGAGAGTGAGATGCCAGCTCCTTTCATTCAGTCAGTAGCTTCAATCATTTCTGGACGTTTTTCAATGGCAAAAATCAATGAATATTGTAAATGCACAAAGAGTAATTTCTCCGCATTGAAGGTGCAATTCTGAAATTTTTTGCTTTTTCCTGCTCCTCTTAGCATGATAAAGAAGATTCAAAGAGAGTGAGATGCCAGCTCCTTTCATTCAGTCAGTAGCTTCAAACATTTCTGGTATATGAAAAACATGTTTTTCAATGGCAAAAATCAATGAGTATTGTAAATGCACAAACAGTAATATCTCCACATTGCACGGTGCAATTCTGAAATTTTTAGCTTTTTCCTGTTAATCCTAGCATGATAAAGAAGATTCAAAGAGAGTGAGATGCCAGCTCCTTTCAGTCAGTAGCTTCAAACATTTCTGGTATATGAAAAACATGTTTTTCAATGGCAAAAATCAATGAATATTGTAAATGCACAAACAGTAATATCTCCACATTGTAAGGTGCAATTTTGAAATTTTTTGCTTTTTCCTGCTAATCCTAGCATGATAAAGAAGATTCAGAGTGAGATGCCAGCTCCTTTCATTCAGTCAGTAGCTTCAAACATTTCTGGTATATGAAAAACATGTTTTTCAATGGCAAAAATCAATGAATATTGTAAATGCACAAACAGTAATATCTCCACATTGCAAGGTGCAATTCTGAAATTTTTTGCTTTTTCCTGTTAATCCTAGCATGATAAAGAAGATTCAAAGAGAGTGAGATGCCAGCTCCTTTCATTCAGTCAGTAGCTTCAAACATTTCTGGTATATGAAAAACATGTTTTTCAATGGCAAAAATCAATGAATATTGTAAATGCACAAACAGTAATATCTCCACATTGCACGGTGCAATTCTGAAATTTTTAGCTTTTTCCTGTTAATCCTAGCATGATAAAGAAGATTCAAAGAGAGTGAGATGCCAGCTCCTTTCATTCAGTCAGTAGCTTCAAACATTTCTGGTATATGAAAAACATGTTTTTCAATGGCAAAAATCAATGAATATTGTAAATGCACAAACAGTAATATCTCCACATTGCAAGGTGCAATTCTGAAATTTTTTGCTTTTTCCTGTTAATCCTAGCATGATAAAGAAGATTCAAAGAGAGTGAGATGCCAGCTCCTTTCATTCAGTCAGTAGCTTCAAACATTTCTGGTATATGAAAAACATGTTTTTCAATGGCAAAAATCAATGAATATTGTAAATGCACAAACAGTAATATCTCCACATTGCAAGGTGCAATTCTGAAATTTTTTGCTTTTTCCTGCTAATCCTAGCATGATAAAGATTCAAAGAGAGTGAGATGCCAGCTCCTTTCATTCAGTCAGTAGCTTCAAACATTTCTGGTATATGAAAAACATGTTTTTCAATGGCAAAAATCAATGAATATTGTAAATGCACAAACAGTAATATCTCCACATTGCACGGTGCAATTCTGAAATTTTTAGCTTTTTCCTGTTAATCCTAGCATGATAAAGAAGATTCAAAGAGAGTGAGATGCCAGCTCCTTTCATTCAGTCAGTAGCTTCAAACATTTCTGGTATATGAAAAACATGTTTTTCAATGGCAAAAATCAATGAATATTGTAAATGCACAAACAGTAATATCTCCACATTGCAAGGTGCAATTCTGAAATTCTTTGCTTTTTCCTGTTAATCCTAGCATGATAAAGAAGATTCAAAGAGAGTGAGATGCCAGCTCCTTTCATTCAGTCAGTAGCTTCAAACATTTCTGGTATATGAAAAACATGTTTTTCAATGGCAAAAATCAATGAATATTGTAAATGCACAAACAGTAATATCTCCACATTGCAAGGTGCAATTCTGAAATTTTTTGCTTTTTCCTGCTAATCCTAGCATGATAAAGAAGATTCAAAGAGAGTGAGATGCCAGCTCCTTTCATTCAGTCAGTAGCTTCAAACATTTCTGGTATATGAAAAACGTTTTTCAATGGCAAAAATCAATGAATATTGTAAATGCACAAACAGTAATATCTCCACATTGCAAGGTGCAATTCTGAAATTTTTTGCTTTTTCCTGCTAATCCTAGCATGATAAAGAAGATTCAAAGAGAGTGAGATGCCAGCTCCTTTCATTCAGTCAGTAGCTTCAAACATTTCTGGTATATGAAAAACATGTTTTTCAATGGCAAAAATCAATGAATATTGTAAATGCACAAACAGTAATATCTCCACATTGCACGGTGCAATTCTGAAATTTTTAGCTTTTTCCTGTTAATCCTAGCATGATAAAGAAGATTCAAAGAGAGTGAGATGCCAGCTCCTTTCATTCAGTCAGTAGCTTCAAACATTTCTGGTATATGAAAAACATGTTTTTCAATGGCAAAAATCAATGAATATTGTAAATGCACAAACAGTAATATCTCCACATTGCAAGGTGCAATTCTGAAATTTTTTGCTTTTTCCTGTTAATCCTAGCATGATAAAGAAGATTCAAAGAGAGTGAGATGCCAGCTCCTTTCATTCAGTCAGTAGCTTCAAACATTTCTGGTATATGAAAAACATGTTTTTCAATGGCAAAAATCAATGAATATTGTAAATGCACAAACAGTAATATCTCCACATTGCAAGGTGCAATTCTGAAATTTTTTGCTTTTTCCTGCTAATCCTAGCATGATAAAGAAGATTCAAAGAGAGTGAGATGCCAGCTCCTTTCATTCAGTCAGTAGCTTCAAACATTTCTGGTATATGAAAAACATGTTTTTCAATGGCAAAAATCAATGAATATTGTAAATGCACAAACAGTAATATCTCCACATTGCACGGTGCAATTCTGAAATTTTTAGCTTTTTCCTGTTAATCCTAGCATGATAAAGAAGATTCAAAGAGAGTGAGATGCCAGCTCCTTTCATTCAGTCAGTAGCTTCAAACATTTCTGGTATATGAAAAACATGTTTTTCAATGGCAAAAATCAATGAATATTGTAAATGCACAAACAGTAATATCTCCACATTGCAAGGTGCAATTCTGAAATTTTTTGCTTTTTCCTGCTAATCCTAGCATGATAAAGAAGATTCAAAGAGAGTGAGATGCCAGCTCCTTTCATTCAGTCAGTAGCTTCAAACATTTCTGGTATATGAAAAACATGTTTTTCAATGGCAAAAATCAATGAATATTGTAAATGCACAAACAGTAATATCTCCACATTGCAAGGTGCAATTCTGAAATTTTTTGCTTTTTCCTGTTAATCCTAGCATGATAAAGAAGATTCAAAGAGAGTGAGATGCCAGCTCCTTTCATTCAGTCAGTAGCTTCAAACATTTCTGGTATATGAAAAACATGTTTTTCAATGGCAAAAATCAATGAATATTGTAAATGCACAAACAGTAATATCTCCACATTGCAAGGTGCAATTCTGAAATTTTTTGCTTTTTCCTGCTAATCCTAGCATGATAAAGAAGATTCAAAGAGAGTGAGATGCCAGCTCCTTTCATTCAGTCAGTAGCTTCAAACATTTCTGGTATATGAAAAACATGTTTTTCAATGGCAAAAATCAATGAATATTGTAAATGCACAAACAGTAATATCTCCACATTGCACGGTGCAATTCTGAAATTTTTAGCTTTTTCCTGTTAATCCTAGCATGATAAAGAAGATTCAAAGAGAGTGAGATGCCAGCTCCTTTCATTCAGTCAGTAGCTTCAAACATTTCTGGTATATGAAAAACATGTTTTTCAATGGCAAAAATCAATGAATATTGTAAATGCACAAACAGTAATATCTCCACATTGCAAGGTGCAATTCTGAAATTTTTTGCTTTTTCCTGCTAATCCTAGCATGATAAAGAAGATTCAAAGAGAGTGAGATGCCAGCTCCTTTCATTCAGTCAGTAGCTTCAAACATTTCTGGTATATGAAAAACATGTTTTTCAATGGCAAAAATCAATGAATATTGTAAATGCACAAACAGTAATATCTCCACATTGCACGGTGCAATTCTGAAATTTTTAGCTTTTTCCTGTTAATCCTAGCATGATAAAGAAGATTCAAAGAGAGTGAGATGCCAGCTCCTTTCATTCAGTCAGTAGCTTCAAACATTTCTGGTATATGAAAAACATGTTTTTCAATGGCAAAAATCAATGAATATTGTAAATGCACAAATAGTAATATCTCCACATTGCAAGGTGCAATTCTGAAATTTTTTGCTTTTTCCTGTTAATCCTAGCATGATAAAGAAGATTCAAAGAGAGTGAGATGCCAGCTCCTTTCATTCAGTCAGTAGCTTCAAACATTTCTGGTATATGAAAAACATGTTTTTCAATGGCAAAAATCAATGAATATTGTAAATGCACAAACAGTAATATCTCCACATTGCACGGTGCAATTCTGAAATTTTTAGCTTTTTCCTGTTAATCCTAGCATGATAAAGAAGATTCAAAGAGTGAGATGCCAGCTCCTTTCATTCAGTCAGTAGCTTCAAACATTTCTGGTATATGAAAAACATGTTTTTCAATGGCAAAAATCAATGAATATTGTAAATGCACAAACAGTAATATCTCCACATTGCAAGGTGCAATTCTGAAATTTTTTGCTTTTTCCTGTTAATCCTAGCATGATAAAGAAGATTCAAAGAGAGTGAGATGCCAGCTCCTTTCATTCAGTCAGTAGCTTCAAACATTTCTGGTATATGAAAAACATGTTTTTCAATGGCAAAAATCAATGAATATTGTAAATGCACAAACAGTAATATCTCCACATTGCAAGGTGCAATTCTGAAATTTTTTGCTTTTTCCTGCTAATCCTAGCATGATAAAGAAGATTCAAAGAGAGTGAGATGCCAGCTCCTTTCATTCAGTCAGTAGCTTCAAACATTTCTGGTATATGAAAAACATGTTTTTCAATGGCAAAAATCAATGAATATTGTAAATGCACAAACTAATATCTCCACATTGCACGGGGCAATGCTGAAATTTTTAGCTTTTTCCTGTTAATCCTAGCATGATAAAGAAGATTCAAAGAGAGTGAGATGCCAGCTCCTTTCATTCAGTCAGTAGCTTCAAACATTTCTGGTATATGAAAAACATGTTTTTCAATGGCAAAAATCAATGAATATTGTAAATGCACAAACAGTAATATCTCCACATTGCAAGGTGCAATTCTGAAATTTTTTGCTTTTTCCTGTTAATCCTAGCATGATAAAGAAGATTCAAAGAGAGTGAGATGCCAGCTCCTTTCATTCAGTCAGTAGCTTCAAACATTTCTGGTATATGAAAAACATGTTTTTCAATGGCAAAAATCAATGAATATTGTAAATGCACAAACAGTAATATCTCCACATTGCAAGGTGCAATTCTGAAATTTTTTGCTTTTTCCTGCTAATCCTAGCATGATAAAGAAGATTCAAAGAGAGTGAGATGCCAGCTCCTTTCATTCAGTCAGTAGCTTCAAACATTTCTGGTATATGAAAAACATGTTTTTCAATGGCAAAAATCAATGAATATTGTAAATGCACAAACAGTAATATCTCCACATTGCACGGTGCAATTCTGAAATTTTTAGCTTTTTCCTGTTAATCCTAGCATGATAAAGAAGATTCAAAGAGAGTGAGATGCCAGCTCCTTTCATTCAGTCAGTAGCTTCAAACATTTCTGGTATATGAAAAACATGTTTTTCAATGGCAAAAATCAATGAATATTGTAAATGCACAAACAGTAATATCTCCACATTGCAAGGTGCAATTCTGAAATTTTTTGCTTTTTCCTGCTAATCCTAGCATGATAAAGAAGATTCAAAGAGAGTGAGATGCCAGCTCCTTTCATTCAGTCAGTAGCTTCAAACATTTCTGGTATATGAAAAACATGTTTTTCAATGGCAAAAATCAATGAATATTGTAAATGCACAAACAGTAATATCTCCACATTGCACGGTGCAATTCTGAAATTTTTAGCTTTTTCCTGTTAATCCTAGCATGATAAAGAAGATTCAAAGAGAGTGAGATGCCAGCTCCTTTCATTCAGTCAGTAGCTTCAAACATTTCTGGTATATGAAAAACATGTTTTTCAATGGCAAAAATCAATGAATATTGTAAATGCACAAACAGTAATATCTCCACATTGCAAGGTGCAATTCTGAAATTTTTTGCTTTTTCCTGCTAATCCTAGCATGATAAAGAAGATTCAAAGAGAGTGAGATGCCAGCTCCTTTCATTCAGTCAGTAGCTTCAAACATTTCTGGTATATGAAAAACATGTTTTTCAATGGCAAAAATCAATGAATATTGTAAATGCACAAACAGTAATATCTCCACATTGCACGGTGCAATTCTGAAATTTTTAGCTTTTTCATGTTAATCCTAGCATGATAAAGATTCAAAGAGAGTGAGATGCCAGCTCCTTTCATTCAGTCAGTAGCTTCAAACATTTCTGGTATATGAAAAACATGTTTTTCAATGGCAAAAATCAATGAATATTGTAAATGCACAAACAGTAATATCTCCACATTGCAAGGTGCAATTCTGAAATTTTTTGCTTTTTCCTGTTAATCCTAGCATGATAAAGAAGATTCAAAGAGAGTGAGATGCCAGCTCCTTTCATTCAGTCAGTAGCTTCAAACATTTCTGGTATATGAAAAACATGTTTTTCAATGGCAAAAATCAATGAATATTGTAAATGCACAAACAGTAATATCTCCACATTGCAAGGTGCAATTCTGAAATTTTTTGCTTTTTCCTGCTAATCCTAGCATGATAAAGAAGATTCAAAGAGAGTGAGATGCCAGCTCCTTTCATTCAGTCAGTAGCTTCAAACATTTCTGGTATATGAAAAACATGTTTTTCAATGGCAAAAATCAATGAATATTGTAAATGCACAAACAGTAATATCTCCACATTGCAAGGTGCAATTCTGAAATTTTTAGCTTTTTCCTGTTAATCCTAGCATGATAAAGAAGATTCAAAGAGAGTGAGATGCCAGCTCCTTTCATTCAGTCAGTAGCTTCAAACATTTCTGGTATATGAAAAACATGTTTTTCAATGGCAAAAATCAATGAATATTGTAAATGCACAAACAGTAATATCTCCACATTGCAAGGTGCAATTCTGAAATTTTTTGCTTTTTCCTGCTAATCCTAGCATGATAAAGAAGATTCAAAGAGAGTGAGATGCCAGCTCCTTTCATTCAGTCAGTAGCTTCAAACATTTCTGGTATATGAAAAACATGTTTTTCAATGGCAAAAATCAATGAATATTGTAAATGCACAAACAGTAATATCTCCACATTGCACGGTGCAATTCTGAAATTTTTAGCTTTTTCCTGTTAATCCTAGCATGATAAAGAAGATTCAAAGAGGTTGAGATGCCAGCTCCTTTCATTCAGTCAGTAGCTTCAAACATTTCTGGTATATGAAAAACATGTTTTTCAATGGCAAAAATCAATGAATATTGTATATGCACAAACAGTAATATCTCCACATTGCAAGGTGCAATTCTGAAATTTTTTGCTTTTTCCTGTTAATCCTAGCATGATAAAGAAGATTCAAAGAGAGTGAGATGCCAGCTCCTTTCATTCAGTCAGTAGCTTCAAACATTTCTGGTATATGAAAAACATGTTTTTCAATGGCAAAAATCAATGAATATTGTAAATGCACAAACAGTAATATCTCCACATTGCAAGGTGCAATTCTGAAATTTTTTGCTTTTTCCTGTTAATCCTAGCATGATAAAGAAGATTCAAAGAGAGTGAGATGCCAGCTCCTTTCATTCAGTCAGTAGCTTCAAACATTTCTGGTATATGAAAAACATGTTTTTCAATGGCAAAAATCAATGAATATTGTAAATGCACAAACAGTAATATCTCCACATTGCAAGGAGCAATTCTGAAATTTTTTGCTTTTTCCTGCTAATCCTAGCATGATAAAGAAGATTCAAAGAGAGTGAGATGCCAGCTCCTTTCATTCAGTCAGTAGCTTCAAACATTTCTGGTATATGAAAAACATGTTTTTCAATGGCAAAAATCAATGAATATTGTAAATGCACAAACAGTAATATCTCCACATTGCACGGTGCAATTCTGAAATTTTTAGCTTTTTCCTGTTAATCCTAGCATGATAAAGAAGATTCAAAGAGAGTGAGATGCCAGCTCCTTTCATTCAGTCAGTAGCTTCAAACATTTCTGGTATATGAATAACATGATGTTTTTCAATGGCGGCAAAAATCAATGAATATTGTAAATGCACAAACAGTAATTTCTCCGCATTGCAAGGTGCAATTCTGAAATTTTTTGCTTTTTCCTGCTCCTCTTAGCATGATAAAGAAGATTCAAAGAGAGTGAGATGCCAGCTCCTTTCATTCAGTCAGTAGCTTCAATCATTTCTGGACGTTTTTCAATGGCAAAAATCAATGAATATTGTAAATGCACAAACAGTAATTTCTCTGCATTGCAAGGTGCAATTCTGAAATTTTTTGCTTTTTCCTGCTCCTCTTAGCATGATAAAGAAGATTCAAAGAGAGTGAGATGCCAGCTCCTTTCATTCAGTCAGTAGCTTCAATCATTTCTGGACGTTTTTCAATGGCAAAAATCAATGAATATTGTAAATGCACAAACAGTAATTTCTCCGCATTGCAAGGTGCAATTCTGAAATTTTTTGCTTTTTCCTGCTCCTCTTAGTATGATAAAGAAGATTCAAAGAGAGTGAGATGCCAGCTCCTTTCATTCAGTCAGTAGCTTCAAACATTTCTGGTATATGAATAACATGATGTTTTTCAATGGCAAAAATCAATGAATATTGTAAATGCACAAACAGTAATTTCTCCACATTGCAAGGTGCAATTCTGAAATTTTTTGCTTTTTCCTGCTCCTCTTAGCATGATAAAGAAGATTCAAAGAGAGTGAGATGCCAGCTCCTTTCATTCAGTCAGTAGCTTCAATCATTTCTGGTATATGAATAACATGATGTTTTTCAATGGCAAAAATTAATGAATATTGTAAATGCACAAACAGTAATTTCTCCGCATTGCAAGGTGCAATTCTGAAATTTTTTTGCTTTTTCCTGCTCCTCTTAGCATGATAAAGAAGATTCAAAGAGAGTGAGATGCCAGCTCCTTTCATTCAGTCAGTAGCTTCAATCATTTCTGGACGTTTTTCAATGGCAAAAATCAATGAATATTGTAAATGCACAAAGAGTAATTTCTCCGCATTGAAGGTGCAATTCTGAAATTTTTTGCTTTTTCCTGCTCCTCTTAGCATGATAAAGAAGATTCAAAGAGAGTGAGATGCCAGCTCCTTTCATTCAGTCAGTAGCTTCAAACATTTCTGGTATATGAAAAACATGTTTTTCAATGGCAAAAATCAATGAGTATTGTAAATGCACAAACAGTAATATCTCCACATTGCACGGTGCAATTCTGAAATTTTTAGCTTTTTCCTGTTAATCCTAGCATGATAAAGAAGATTCAAAGAGAGTGAGATGCCAGCTCCTTTCAGTCAGTAGCTTCAAACATTTCTGGTATATGAAAAACATGTTTTTCAATGGCAAAAATCAATGAATATTGTAAATGCACAAACAGTAATATCTCCACATTGCAAGGTGCAATTTTGAAATTTTTTGCTTTTTCCTGCTAATCCTAGCATGATAAAGAAGATTCAGAGTGAGATGCCAGCTCCTTTCATTCAGTCAGTAGCTTCAAACATTTCTGGTATATGAAAAACATGTTTTTCAATGGCAAAAATCAATGAATATTGTAAATGCACAAACAGTAATATCTCCACATTGCAAGGTGCAATTCTGAAATTTTTTGCTTTTTCCTGTTAATCCTAGCATGATAAAGAAGATTCAAAGAGAGTGAGATGCCAGCTCCTTTCATTCAGTCAGTAGCTTCAAACATTTCTGGTATATGAAAAACATGTTTTTCAATGGCAAAAATCAATGAATATTGTAAATGCACAAACAGTAATATCTCCACATTGCAAGGTGCAATTCTGAAATTTTTTGCTTTTTCCTGCTAATCCTAGCATGATAAAGAAGATTCAAAGAGAGTGAGATGCCAGCTCCTTTCATTCAGTCAGTAGCTTCAAACATTTCTGGTATATGAAAAACATGTTTTTCAATGGCAAAAATCAATGAATATTGTAAATGCACAAACAGTAATATCTCCACATTGCACGGTGCAATTCTGAAATTTTTAGCTTTTTCCTGTTAATCCTAGCATGATAAAGAAGATTCAAAGAGAGTGAGATGCCAGCTCCTTTCATTCAGTCAGTAGCTTCAAACATTTCTGGTATATGAAAAACATGTTTTTCAATGGCAAAAATCAATGAATATTGTAAATGCACAAACAGTAATATCTCCACATTGCAAGGTGCAATTCTGAAATTTTTTGCTTTTTCCTGCTAATCCTAGCATGATAAAGAAGATTCAAAGAGAGTGAGATGCCAGCTCCTTTCATTCAGTCAGTAGCTTCAAACATTTCTGGTATATGAAAAACATGTTTTTCAATGGCAAAAATCAATGAATATTGTAAATGCACAAACAGTAATATCTCCACATTGCACGGTGCAATTCTGAAATTTTTAGCTTTTTCCTGTTAATCCTAGCATGATAAAGAAGATTCAAAGAGAGTGAGATGCCAGCTCCTTTCATTCAGTCAGTAGCTTCAAACATTTCTGGTATATGAAAAACATGTTTTTCAATGGCAAAAATCAATGAATATTGTAAATGCACAAACAGTAATATCTCCACATTGCAAGGTGCAATTCTGAAATTTTTTGCTTTTTCCTGCTAATCCTAGCATGATAAAGAAGATTCAAAGAGAGTGAGATGCCAGCTCCTTTCATTCAGTCAGTAGCTTCAAACATTTCTGGTATATGAAAAACATGTTTTTCAATGGCAAAAATCAATGAATATTGTAAATGCACAAACAGTAATATCTCCACATTGCACGGTGCAATTCTGAAATTTTTAGCTTTTTCATGTTAATCCTAGCATGATAAAGATTCAAAGAGAGTGAGATGCCAGCTCCTTTCATTCAGTCAGTAGCTTCAAACATTTCTGGTATATGAAAAACATGTTTTTCAATGGCAAAAATCAATGAATATTGTAAATGCACAAACAGTAATATCTCCACATTGCAAGGTGCAATTCTGAAATTTTTTGCTTTTTCCTGTTAATCCTAGCATGATAAAGAAGATTCAAAGAGAGTGAGATGCCAGCTCCTTTCATTCAGTCAGTAGCTTCAAACATTTCTGGTATATGAAAAACATGTTTTTCAATGGCAAAAATCAATGAATATTGTAAATGCACAAACAGTAATATCTCCACATTGCAAGGTGCAATTCTGAAATTTTTTGCTTTTTCCTGCTAATCCTAGCATGATAAAGAAGATTCAAAGAGAGTGAGATGCCAGCTCCTTTCATTCAGTCAGTAGCTTCAAACATTTCTGGTATATGAAAAACATGTTTTTCAATGGCAAAAATCAATGAATATTGTAAATGCACAAACAGTAATATCTCCACATTGCACGGTGCAATTCTGAAATTTTTAGCTTTTTCCTGTTAATCCTAGCATGATAAAGAAGATTCAAAGAGAGTGAGATGCCAGCTCCTTTCATTCAGTCAGTAGCTTCAAACATTTCTGGTATATGAAAAACATGTTTTTCAATGGCAAAAATCAATGAATATTGTAAATGCACAAACAGTAATATCTCCACATTGCAAGGTGCAATTCTGAAATTTTTTGCTTTTTCCTGCTAATCCTAGCATGATAAAGAAGATTCAAAGAGAGTGAGATGCCAGCTCCTTTCATTCAGTCAGTAGCTTCAAACATTTCTGGTATATGAAAAACATGTTTTTCAATGGCAAAAATCAATGAATATTGTAAATGCACAAACAGTAATATCTCCACATTGCACGGTGCAATTCTGAAATTTTTAGCTTTTTCATGTTAATCCTAGCATGATAAAGATTCAAAGAGAGTGAGATGCCAGCTCCTTTCATTCAGTCAGTAGCTTCAAACATTTCTGGTATATGAAAAACATGTTTTTCAATGGCAAAAATCAATGAATATTGTAAATGCACAAACAGTAATATCTCCACATTGCAAGGTGCAATTCTGAAATTTTTTGCTTTTTCCTGTTAATCCTAGCATGATAAAGAAGATTCAAAGAGAGTGAGATGCCAGCTCCTTTCATTCAGTCAGTAGCTTCAAACATTTCTGGTATATGAAAAACATGTTTTTCAATGGCAAAAATCAATGAATATTGTAAATGCACAAACAGTAATATCTCCACATTGCAAGGTGCAATTCTGAAATTTTTTGCTTTTTCCTGCTAATCCTAGCATGATAAAGAAGATTCAAAGAGAGTGAGATGCCAGCTCCTTTCATTCAGTCAGTAGCTTCAAACATTTCTGGTATATGAAAAACATGTTTTTCAATGGCAAAAATCAATGAATATTGTAAATGCACAAACAGTAATATCTCCACATTGCACGGTGCAATTCTGAAATTTTTAGCTTTTTCCTGTTAATCCTAGCATGATAAAGAAGATTCAAAGAGAGTGAGATGCCAGCTCCTTTCATTCAGTCAGTAGCTTCAAACATTTCTGGTATATGAAAAACATGTTTTTCAATGGCAAAAATCAATGAATATTGTAAATGCACAAACAGTAATATCTCCACATTGCAAGGTGCAATTCTGAAATTTTTTGCTTTTTCCTGCTAATCCTAGCATGATAAAGAAGATTCAAAGAGAGTGAGATGCCAGCTCCTTTCATTCAGTCAGTAGCTTCAAACATTTCTGGTATATGAAAAACATGTTTTTCAATGGCAAAAATCAATGAATATTGTAAATGCACAAACAGTAATATCTCCACATTGCAAGGTGCAATTCTGAAATTTTTTGCTTTTTCCTGCTAATCCTAGCATGATAAAGAAGATTCAAAGAGAGTGAGATGCCAGCTCCTTTCATTCAGTCAGTAGCTTCAAACATTTCTGGTATATGAAAAACATGTTTTTCAATGGCAAAAATCAATGAATATTGTAAATGCACAAACAGTAATATCTCCACATTGCACGGTGCAATTCTGAAATTTTTAGCTTTTTCCTGTTAATCCTAGCATGATAAAGAAGATTCAAAGAGAGTGAGATGCCAGCTCCTTTCATTCAGTCAGTAGCTTCAAACATTTCTGGTATATGAAAAACATGTTTTTCAATGGCAAAAATCAATGAATATTGTAAATGCACAAACAGTAATATCTCCACATTGCAAGGTGCAATTCTGAAATTTTTTGCTTTTTCCTGCTAATCCTAGCATGATAAAGAAGATTCAAAGAGAGTGAGATGCCAGCTCCTTTCATTCAGTCAGTAGCTTCAAACATTTCTGGTATATGAAAAACATGTTTTTCAATGGCAAAAATCAATGAATATTGTAAATGCACAAACAGTAATATCTCCACATTGCACGGTGCAATTCTGAAATTTTTAGCTTTTTCATGTTAATCCTAGCATGATAAAGATTCAAAGAGAGTGAGATGCCAGCTCCTTTCATTCAGTCAGTAGCTTCAAACATTTCTGGTATATGAAAAACATGTTTTTCAATGGCAAAAATCAATGAATATTGTAAATGCACAAACAGTAATATCTCCACATTGCAAGGTGCAATTCTGAAATTTTTTGCTTTTTCCTGTTAATCCTAGCATGATAAAGAAGATTCAAAGAGAGTGAGATGCCAGCTCCTTTCATTCAGTCAGTAGCTTCAAACATTTCTGGTATATGAAAAACATGTTTTTCAATGGCAAAAATCAATGAATATTGTAAATGCACAAACAGTAATATCTCCACATTGCAAGGTGCAATTCTGAAATTTTTTGCTTTTTCCTGCTAATCCTAGCATGATAAAGAAGATTCAAAGAGAGTGAGATGCCAGCTCCTTTCATTCAGTCAGTAGCTTCAAACATTTCTGGTATATGAAAAACATGTTTTTCAATGGCAAAAATCAATGAATATTGTAAATGCACAAACAGTAATATCTCCACATTGCACGGTGCAATTCTGAAATTTTTAGCTTTTTCCTGTTAATCCTAGCATGATAAAGAAGATTCAAAGAGAGTGAGATGCCAGCTCCTTTCATTCAGTCAGTAGCTTCAAACATTTCTGGTATATGAAAAACATGTTTTTCAATGGCAAAAATCAATGAATATTGTAAATGCACAAACAGTAATATCTCCACATTGCAAGGTGCAATTCTGAAATTTTTTGCTTTTTCCTGCTAATCCTAGCATGATAAAGAAGATTCAAAGAGAGTGAGATGCCAGCTCCTTTCATTCAGTCAGTAGCTTCAAACATTTCTGGTATATGAAAAACATGTTTTTCAATGGCAAAAATCAATGAATATTGTAAATGCACAAACAGTAATATCTCCACATTGCACGGTGCAATTCTGAAATTTTTAGCTTTTTCCTGTTAATCCTAGCATGATAAAGAAGATTCAAAGAGGTTGAGATGCCAGCTCCTTTCATTCAGTCAGTAGCTTCAAACATTTCTGGTATATGAAAAACATGTTTTTCAATGGCAAAAATCAATGAATATTGTATATGCACAAACAGTAATATCTCCACATTGCAAGGTGCAATTCTGAAATTTTTTGCTTTTTCCTGTTAATCCTAGCATGATAAAGAAGATTCAAAGAGAGTGAGATGCCAGCTCCTTTCATTCAGTCAGTAGCTTCAAACATTTCTGGTATATGAAAAACATGTTTTTCAATGGCAAAAATCAATGAATATTGTAAATGCACAAACAGTAATATCTCCACATTGCAAGGTGCAATTCTGAAATTTTTTGCTTTTTCCTGTTAATCCTAGCATGATAAAGAAGATTCAAAGAGAGTGAGATGCCAGCTCCTTTCATTCAGTCAGTAGCTTCAAACATTTCTGGTATATGAAAAACATGTTTTTCAATGGCAAAAATCAATGAATATTGTAAATGCACAAACAGTAATATCTCCACATTGCAAGGAGCAATTCTGAAATTTTTTGCTTTTTCCTGCTAATCCTAGCATGATAAAGAAGATTCAAAGAGAGTGAGATGCCAGCTCCTTTCATTCAGTCAGTAGCTTCAAACATTTCTGGTATATGAAAAACATGTTTTTCAATGGCAAAAATCAATGAATATTGTAAATGCACAAACAGTAATATCTCCACATTGCACGGTGCAATTCTGAAATTTTTAGCTTTTTCCTGTTAATCCTAGCATGATAAAGAAGATTCAAAGAGAGTGAGATGCCAGCTCCTTTCATTCAGTCAGTAGCTTCAAACATTTCTGGTATATGAATAACATGATGTTTTTCAATGGCGGCAAAAATCAATGAATATTGTAAATGCACAAACAGTAATTTCTCCGCATTGCAAGGTGCAATTCTGAAATTTTTTGCTTTTTCCTGCTCCTCTTAGCATGATAAAGAAGATTCAAAGAGAGTGAGATGCCAGCTCCTTTCATTCAGTCAGTAGCTTCAATCATTTCTGGACGTTTTTCAATGGCAAAAATCAATGAATATTGTAAATGCACAAACAGTAATTTCTCTGCATTGCAAGGTGCAATTCTGAAATTTTTTGCTTTTTCCTGCTCCTCTTAGCATGATAAAGAAGATTCAAAGAGAGTGAGATGCCAGCTCCTTTCATTCAGTCAGTAGCTTCAATCATTTCTGGACGTTTTTCAATGGCAAAAATCAATGAATATTGTAAATGCACAAACAGTAATTTCTCCGCATTGCAAGGTGCAATTCTGAAATTTTTTGCTTTTTCCTGCTCCTCTTAGTATGATAAAGAAGATTCAAAGAGAGTGAGATGCCAGCTCCTTTCATTCAGTCAGTAGCTTCAAACATTTCTGGTATATGAATAACATGATGTTTTTCAATGGCAAAAATCAATGAATATTGTAAATGCACAAACAGTAATTTCTCCATATTGCAAGGTGCAATTCTGAAATTTTTTGCTTTTTCCTGCTCCTCTTAGCATGATAAAGAAGATTCAAAGAGAGTGAGATGCCAGCTCCTTTCATTCAGTCAGTAGCTTCAATCATTTCTGGTATATGAATAACATGATGTTTTTCAATGGCAAAAATTAATGAATATTGTAAATGCACAAACAGTAATTTCTCCGCATTGCAAGGTGCAATTCTGAAATTTTTTTGCTTTTTCCTGCTCCTCTTAGCATGATAAAGAAGATTCAAAGAGAGTGAGATGCCAGCTCCTTTCATTCAGTCAGTAGCTTCAATCATTTCTGGACGTTTTTCAATGGCAAAAATCAATGAATATTGTAAATGCACAAAGAGTAATTTCTCCGCATTGAAGGTGCAATTCTGAAATTTTTTGCTTTTTCCTGCTCCTCTTAGCATGATAAAGAAGATTCAAAGAGAGTGAGATGCCAGCTCCTTTCATTCAGTCAGTAGCTTCAAACATTTCTGGTATATGAAAAACATGTTTTTCAATGGCAAAAATCAATGAGTATTGTAAATGCACAAACAGTAATATCTCCACATTGCACGGTGCAATTCTGAAATTTTTAGCTTTTTCCTGTTAATCCTAGCATGATAAAGATTCAAAGAGAGTGAGATGCCAGCTCCTTTCAGTCAGTAGCTTCAAACATTTCTGGTATATGAAAAACATGTTTTTCAATGGCAAAAATCAATGAATATTGTAAATGCACAAACAGTAATATCTCCACATTGCAAGGTGCAATTTTGAAATTTTTTGCTTTTTCCTGCTAATCCTAGCATGATAAAGAAGATTCAGAGTGAGATGCCAGCTCCTTTCATTCAGTCAGTAGCTTCAAACATTTCTGGTATATGAAAAACATGTTTTTCAATGGCAAAAATCAATGAATATTGTAAATGCACAAACAGTAATATCTCCACATTGCAAGGTGCAATTCTGAAATTTTTTGCTTTTTCCTGTTAATCCTAGCATGATAAAGAAGATTCAAAGAGAGTGAGATGCCAGCTCCTTTCATTCAGTCAGTAGCTTCAAACATTTCTGGTATATGAAAAACATGTTTTTCAATGGCAAAAATCAATGAATATTGTAAATGCACAAACAGTAATATCTCCACATTGCAAGGTGCAATTCTGAAATTTTTTGCTTTTTCCTGCTAATCCTAGCATGATAAAGAAGATTCAAAGAGAGTGAGATGCCAGCTCCTTTCATTCAGTCAGTAGCTTCAAACATTTCTGGTATATGAAAAACATGTTTTTCAATGGCAAAAATCAATGAATATTGTAAATGCACAAACAGTAATATCTCCACATTGCACGGTGCAATTCTGAAATTTTTAGCTTTTTCCTGTTAATCCTAGCATGATAAAGAAGATTCAAAGAGAGTGAGATGCCAGCTCCTTTCATTCAGTCAGTAGCTTCAAACATTTCTGGTATATGAAAAACATGTTTTTCAATGGCAAAAATCAATGAATATTGTAAATGCACAAACAGTAATATCTCCACATTGCAAGGTGCAATTCTGAAATTTTTTGCTTTTTCCTGCTAATCCTAGCATGATAAAGAAGATTCAAAGAGAGTGAGATGCCAGCTCCTTTCATTCAGTCAGTAGCTTCAAACATTTCTGGTATATGAAAAACATGTTTTTCAATGGCAAAAATCAATGAATATTGTAAATGCACAAACAGTAATATCTCCACATTGCACGGTGCAATTCTGAAATTTTTAGCTTTTTCCTGTTAATCCTAGCATGATAAAGAAGATTCAAAGAGAGTGAGATGCCAGCTCCTTTCATTCAGTCAGTAGCTTCAAACATTTCTGGTATATGAAAAACATGTTTTTCAATGGCAAAAATCAATGAATATTGTAAATGCACAAACAGTAATATCTCCACATTGCAAGGTGCAATTCTGAAATTTTTTGCTTTTTCCTGCTAATCCTAGCATGATAAAGAAGATTCAAAGAGAGTGAGATGCCAGCTCCTTTCATTCAGTCAGTAGCTTCAAACATTTCTGGTATATGAAAAACATGTTTTTCAATGGCAAAAATCAATGAATATTGTAAATGCACAAACAGTAATATCTCCACATTGCACGGTGCAATTCTGAAATTTTTAGCTTTTTCATGTTAATCCTAGCATGATAAAGATTCAAAGAGAGTGAGATGCCAGCTCCTTTCATTCAGTCAGTAGCTTCAAACATTTCTGGTATATGAAAAACATGTTTTTCAATGGCAAAAATCAATGAATATTGTAAATGCACAAACAGTAATATCTCCACATTGCAAGGTGCAATTCTGAAATTTTTTGCTTTTTCCTGTTAATCCTAGCATGATAAAGAAGATTCAAAGAGAGTGAGATGCCAGCTCCTTTCATTCAGTCAGTAGCTTCAAACATTTCTGGTATATGAAAAACATGTTTTTCAATGGCAAAAATCAATGAATATTGTAAATGCACAAACAGTAATATCTCCACATTGCAAGGTGCAATTCTGAAATTTTTTGCTTTTTCCTGTTAATCCTAGCATGATAAAGAAGATTCAAAGAGAGTGAGATGCCAGCTCCTTTCATTCAGTCAGTAGCTTCAAACATTTCTGGTATATGAAAAACATGTTTTTCAATGGCAAAAATCAATGAATATTGTAAATGCACAAACAGTAATATCTCCACATTGCACGGTGCAATTCTGAAATTTTTAGCTTTTTCCTGTTAATCCTAGCATGATAAAGAAGATTCAAAGAGAGTGAGATGCCAGCTCCTTTCATTCAGTCAGTAGCTTCAAACATTTCTGGTATATGAAAAACATGTTTTTCAATGGCAAAAATCAATGAATATTGTAAATGCACAAAGAGTAATTTCTCCGCATTGCAAGGTGCAATTCTGAAATTTTTTGCTTTTTCCTGCTCCTCTTAGCATGATAAAGAAGATTCAAAGAGAGTGAGATGCCAGCTCCTTTCATTCAGTCAGTAGCTTCAATCATTTCTGGACGTTTTTCAATGGCAAAAATCAATGAATATTGTAAATGCACAAACAGTAATTTCTCTGCATTGCAAGGTGCAATTCTGAAATTTTTTGCTTTTTCCTGCTCCTCTTAGCATGATAAAGAAGATTCAAAGAGAGTGAGATGCCAGCTCCTTTCATTCAGTCAGTAGCTTCAATCATTTCTGGACGTTTTTCAATGGCAAAAATCAATGAATATTGTAAATGCACAAACAGTAATTTCTCCGCATTGCAAGGTGCAATTCTGAAATTTTTTGCTTTTTCCTGCTCCTCTTAGTATGATAAAGAAGATTCAAAGAGAGTGAGATGCCAGCTCCTTTCATTCAGTCAGTAGCTTCAAACATTTCTGGTATATGAATAACATGATGTTTTTCAATGGCAAAAATCAATGAATATTGTAAATGCACAAACAGTAATTTCTCCACATTGCAAGGTGCAATTCTGAAATTTTTTGCTTTTTCCTGCTCCTCTTAGCATGATAAAGAAGATTCAAAGAGAGTGAGATGCCAGCTCCTTTCATTCAGTCAGTAGCTTCAATCATTTCTGGTATATGAATAACATGATGTTTTTCAATGGCAAAAATTAATGAATATTGTAAATGCACAAACAGTAATTTCTCCGCATTGCAAGGTGCAATTCTGAAATTTTTTTGCTTTTTCCTGCTCCTCTTAGCATGATAAAGAAGATTCAAAGAGAGTGAGATGCCAGCTCCTTTCATTCAGTCAGTAGCTTCAATCATTTCTGGACGTTTTTCAATGGCAAAAATCAATGAATATTGTAAATGCACAAAGAGTAATTTCTCCGCATTGAAGGTGCAATTCTGAAATTTTTTGCTTTTTCCTGCTCCTCTTAGCATGATAAAGAAGATTCAAAGAGAGTGAGATGCCAGCTCCTTTCATTCAGTCAGTAGCTTCAAACATTTCTGGTATATGAAAAACATGTTTTTCAATGGCAAAAATCAATGAGTATTGTAAATGCACAAACAGTAATATCTCCACATTGCACGGTGCAATTCTGAAATTTTTAGCTTTTTCCTGTTAATCCTAGCATGATAAAGAAGATTCAAAGAGAGTGAGATGCCAGCTCCTTTCATTCAGTCAGTAGCTTCAAACATTTCTGGTATATGAAAAACATGTTTTTCAATGGCAAAAATCAATGAATATTGTAAATGCACAAACAGTAATATCTCCACATTGCAAGGAGCAATTCTGAAATTTTTTGCTTTTTCCTGCTAATCCTAGCATGATAAAGAAGATTCAAAGAGAGTGAGATGCCAGCTCCTTTCATTCAGTCAGTAGCTTCAAACATTTCTGGTATATGAAAAACATGTTTTTCAATGGCAAAAATCAATGAATATTGTAAATGCACAAACAGTAATATCTCCACATTGCACGGTGCAATTCTGAAATTTTTAGCTTTTTCCTGTTAATCCTAGCATGATAAAGAAGATTCAAAGAGAGTGAGATGCCAGCTCCTTTCATTCAGTCAGTAGCTTCAAACATTTCTGGTATATGAATAACATGATGTTTTTCAATGGCGGCAAAAATCAATGAATATTGTAAATGCACAAACAGTAATTTCTCCGCATTGCAAGGTGCAATTCTGAAATTTTTTGCTTTTTCCTGCTCCTCTTAGCATGATAAAGAAGATTCAAAGAGAGTGAGATGCCAGCTCCTTTCATTCAGTCAGTAGCTTCAATCATTTCTGGACGTTTTTCAATGGCAAAAATCAATGAATATTGTAAATGCACAAACAGTAATTTCTCTGCATTGCAAGGTGCAATTCTGAAATTTTTTGCTTTTTCCTGCTCCTCTTAGCATGATAAAGAAGATTCAAAGAGAGTGAGATGCCAGCTCCTTTCATTCAGTCAGTAGCTTCAATCATTTCTGGACGTTTTTCAATGGCAAAAATCAATGAATATTGTAAATGCACAAACAGTAATTTCTCCGCATTGCAAGGTGCAATTCTGAAATTTTTTGCTTTTTCCTGCTCCTCTTAGTATGATAAAGAAGATTCAAAGAGAGTGAGATGCCAGCTCCTTTCATTCAGTCAGTAGCTTCAAACATTTCTGGTATATGAATAACATGATGTTTTTCAATGGCAAAAATCAATGAATATTGTAAATGCACAAACAGTAATTTCTCCACATTGCAAGGTGCAATTCTGAAATTTTTTGCTTTTTCCTGCTCCTCTTAGCATGATAAAGAAGATTCAAAGAGAGTGAGATGCCAGCTCCTTTCATTCAGTCAGTAGCTTCAAACATTTCTGGTATATGAAAAACATGTTTTTCAATGGCAAAAATCAATGAGTATTGTAAATGCACAAACAGTAATATCTCCACATTGCACGGTGCAATTCTGAAATTTTTAGCTTTTTCCTGTTAATCCTAGCATGATAAAGATTCAAAGAGAGTGAGATGCCAGCTCCTTTCAGTCAGTAGCTTCAAACATTTCTGGTATATGAAAAACATGTTTTTCAATGGCAAAAATCAATGAATATTGTAAATGCACAAACAGTAATATCTCCACATTGCAAGGTGCAATTTTGAAATTTTTTGCTTTTTCCTGCTAATCCTAGCATGATAAAGAAGATTCAGAGTGAGATGCCAGCTCCTTTCATTCAGTCAGTAGCTTCAAACATTTCTGGTATATGAAAAACATGTTTTTCAATGGCAAAAATCAATGAATATTGTAAATGCACAAACAGTAATATCTCCACATTGCAAGGTGCAATTCTGAAATTTTTTGCTTTTTCCTGTTAATCCTAGCATGATAAAGAAGATTCAAAGAGAGTGAGATGCCAGCTCCTTTCATTCAGTCAGTAGCTTCAAACATTTCTGGTATATGAAAAACATGTTTTTCAATGGCAAAAATCAATGAATATTGTAAATGCACAAACAGTAATATCTCCACATTGCAAGGTGCAATTCTGAAATTTTTTGCTTTTTCCTGCTAATCCTAGCATGATAAAGAAGATTCAAAGAGAGTGAGATGCCAGCTCCTTTCATTCAGTCAGTAGCTTCAAACATTTCTGGTATATGAAAAACATGTTTTTCAATGGCAAAAATCAATGAATATTGTAAATGCACAAACAGTAATATCTCCACATTGCACGGTGCAATTCTGAAATTTTTAGCTTTTTCCTGTTAATCCTAGCATGATAAAGAAGATTCAAAGAGAGTGAGATGCCAGCTCCTTTCATTCAGTCAGTAGCTTCAAACATTTCTGGTATATGAAAAACATGTTTTTCAATGGCAAAAATCAATGAATATTGTAAATGCACAAACAGTAATATCTCCACATTGCAAGGTGCAATTCTGAAATTTTTTGCTTTTTCCTGCTAATCCTAGCATGATAAAGAAGATTCAAAGAGAGTGAGATGCCAGCTCCTTTCATTCAGTCAGTAGCTTCAAACATTTCTGGTATATGAAAAACATGTTTTTCAATGGCAAAAATCAATGAATATTGTAAATGCACAAACAGTAATATCTCCACATTGCACGGTGCAATTCTGAAATTTTTAGCTTTTTCCTGTTAATCCTAGCATGATAAAGAAGATTCAAAGAGAGTGAGATGCCAGCTCCTTTCATTCAGTCAGTAGCTTCAAACATTTCTGGTATATGAAAAACATGTTTTTCAATGGCAAAAATCAATGAATATTGTAAATGCACAAACAGTAATATCTCCACATTGCAAGGTGCAATTCTGAAATTTTTTGCTTTTTCCTGCTAATCCTAGCATGATAAAGAAGATTCAAAGAGAGTGAGATGCCAGCTCCTTTCATTCAGTCAGTAGCTTCAAACATTTCTGGTATATGAAAAACATGTTTTTCAATGGCAAAAATCAATGAATATTGTAAATGCACAAACAGTAATATCTCCACATTGCACGGTGCAATTCTGAAATTTTTAGCTTTTTCATGTTAATCCTAGCATGATAAAGATTCAAAGAGAGTGAGATGCCAGCTCCTTTCATTCAGTCAGTAGCTTCAAACATTTCTGGTATATGAAAAACATGTTTTTCAATGGCAAAAATCAATGAATATTGTAAATGCACAAACAGTAATATCTCCACATTGCAAGGTGCAATTCTGAAATTTTTTGCTTTTTCCTGTTAATCCTAGCATGATAAAGAAGATTCAAAGAGAGTGAGATGCCAGCTCCTTTCATTCAGTCAGTAGCTTCAAACATTTCTGGTATATGAAAAACATGTTTTTCAATGGCAAAAATCAATGAATATTGTAAATGCACAAACAGTAATATCTCCACATTGCAAGGTGCAATTCTGAAATTTTTTGCTTTTTCCTGCTAATCCTAGCATGATAAAGAAGATTCAAAGAGAGTGAGATGCCAGCTCCTTTCATTCAGTCAGTAGCTTCAAACATTTCTGGTATATGAAAAACATGTTTTTCAATGGCAAAAATCAATGAATATTGTAAATGCACAAACAGTAATATCTCCACATTGCACGGTGCAATTCTGAAATTTTTAGCTTTTTCCTGTTAATCCTAGCATGATAAAGAAGATTCAAAGAGAGTGAGATGCCAGCTCCTTTCATTCAGTCAGTAGCTTCAAACATTTCTGGTATATGAAAAACATGTTTTTCAATGGCAAAAATCAATGAATATTGTAAATGCACAAACAGTAATTTCTCCGCATTGCAAGGTGCAATTCTGAAATTTTTTGCTTTTTCCTGCTCCTCTTAGCATGATAAAGAAGATTCAAAGAGAGTGAGATGCCAGCTCCTTTCATTCAGTCAGTAGCTTCAATCATTTCTGGACGTTTTTCAATGGCAAAAATCAATGAATATTGTAAATGCACAAACAGTAATTTCTCTGCATTGCAAGGTGCAATTCTGAAATTTTTTGCTTTTTCCTGCTCCTCTTAGCATGATAAAGAAGATTCAAAGAGAGTGAGATGCCAGCTCCTTTCATTCAGTCAGTAGCTTCAATCATTTCTGGACGTTTTTCAATGGCAAAAATCAATGAATATTGTAAATGCACAAACAGTAATTTCTCCGCATTGCAAGGTGCAATTCTGAAATTTTTTGCTTTTTCCTGCTCCTCTTAGTATGATAAAGAAGATTCAAAGAGAGTGAGATGCCAGCTCCTTTCATTCAGTCAGTAGCTTCAAACATTTCTGGTATATGAATAACATGATGTTTTTCAATGGCAAAAATCAATGAATATTGTAAATGCACAAACAGTAATTTCTCCACATTGCAAGGTGCAATTCTGAAATTTTTTGCTTTTTCCTGCTCCTCTTAGCATGATAAAGAAGATTCAAAGAGAGTGAGATGCCAGCTCCTTTCATTCAGTCAGTAGCTTCAATCATTTCTGGTATATGAATAACATGATGTTTTTCAATGGCAAAAATTAATGAATATTGTAAATGCACAAACAGTAATTTCTCCGCATTGCAAGGTGCAATTCTGAAATTTTTTTGCTTTTTCCTGCTCCTCTTAGCATGATAAAGAAGATTCAAAGAGAGTGAGATGCCAGCTCCTTTCATTCAGTCAGTAGCTTCAATCATTTCTGGACGTTTTTCAATGGCAAAAATCAATGAATATTGTAAATGCACAAAGAGTAATTTCTCCGCATTGAAGGTGCAATTCTGAAATTTTTTGCTTTTTCCTGCTCCTCTTAGCATGATAAAGAAGATTCAAAGAGAGTGAGATGCCAGCTCCTTTCATTCAGTCAGTAGCTTCAAACATTTCTGGTATATGAAAAACATGTTTTTCAATGGCAAAAATCAATGAGTATTGTAAATGCACAAACAGTAATATCTCCACATTGCACGGTGCAATTCTGAAATTTTTAGCTTTTTCCTGTTAATCCTAGCATGATAAAGAAGATTCAAAGAGAGTGAGATGCCAGCTCCTTTCAGTCAGTAGCTTCAAACATTTCTGGTATATGAAAAACATGTTTTTCAATGGCAAAAATCAATGAATATTGTAAATGCACAAACAGTAATATCTCCACATTGCAAGGTGCAATTTTGAAATTTTTTGCTTTTTCCTGCTAATCCTAGCATGATAAAGAAGATTCAGAGTGAGATGCCAGCTCCTTTCATTCAGTCAGTAGCTTCAAACATTTCTGGTATATGAAAAACATGTTTTTCAATGGCAAAAATCAATGAATATTGTAAATGCACAAACAGTAATATCTCCACATTGCAAGGTGCAATTCTGAAATTTTTTGCTTTTTCCTGTTAATCCTAGCATGATAAAGAAGATTCAAAGAGAGTGAGATGCCAGCTCCTTTCATTCAGTCAGTAGCTTCAAACATTTCTGGTATATGAAAAACATGTTTTTCAATGGCAAAAATCAATGAATATTGTAAATGCACAAACAGTAATATCTCCACATTGCACGGTGCAATTCTGAAATTTTTAGCTTTTTCCTGTTAATCCTAGCATGATAAAGAAGATTCAAAGAGAGTGAGATGCCAGCTCCTTTCATTCAGTCAGTAGCTTCAAACATTTCTGGTATATGAAAAACATGTTTTTCAATGGCAAAAATCAATGAATATTGTAAATGCACAAACAGTAATATCTCCACATTGCAAGGTGCAATTCTGAAATTTTTTGCTTTTTCCTGTTAATCCTAGCATGATAAAGAAGATTCAAAGAGAGTGAGATGCCAGCTCCTTTCATTCAGTCAGTAGCTTCAAACATTTCTGGTATATGAAAAACATGTTTTTCAATGGCAAAAATCAATGAATATTGTAAATGCACAAACAGTAATATCTCCACATTGCAAGGTGCAATTCTGAAATTTTTTGCTTTTTCCTGCTAATCCTAGCATGATAAAGAAGATTCAAAGAGAGTGAGATGCCAGCTCCTTTCATTCAGTCAGTAGCTTCAAACATTTCTGGTATATGAAAAACATGTTTTTCAATGGCAAAAATCAATGAATATTGTAAATGCACAAACAGTAATATCTCCACATTGCACGGTGCAATTCTGAAATTTTTAGCTTTTTCCTGTTAATCCTAGCATGATAAAGAAGATTCAAAGAGAGTGAGATGCCAGCTCCTTTCATTCAGTCAGTAGCTTCAAACATTTCTGGTATATGAAAAACATGTTTTTCAATGGCAAAAATCAATGAGTATTGTAAATGCACAAACAGTAATATCTCCACATTGCACGGTGCAATTCTGAAATTTTTAGCTTTTTCCTGTTAATCCTAGCATGATAAAGATTCAAAGAGAGTGAGATGCCAGCTCCTTTCAGTCAGTAGCTTCAAACATTTCTGGTATATGAAAAACATGTTTTTCAATGGCAAAAATCAATGAATATTGTAAATGCACAAACAGTAATATCTCCACATTGCAAGGTGCAATTTTGAAATTTTTTGCTTTTTCCTGCTAATCCTAGCATGATAAAGAAGATTCAGAGTGAGATGCCAGCTCCTTTCATTCAGTCAGTAGCTTCAAACATTTCTGGTATATGAAAAACATGTTTTTCAATGGCAAAAATCAATGAATATTGTAAATGCACAAACAGTAATATCTCCACATTGCAAGGTGCAATTCTGAAATTTTTTGCTTTTTCCTGTTAATCCTAGCATGATAAAGAAGATTCAAAGAGAGTGAGATGCCAGCTCCTTTCATTCAGTCAGTAGCTTCAAACATTTCTGGTATATGAAAAACATGTTTTTCAATGGCAAAAATCAATGAATATTGTAAATGCACAAACAGTAATATCTCCACATTGCAAGGTGCAATTCTGAAATTTTTTGCTTTTTCCTGCTAATCCTAGCATGATAAAGAAGATTCAAAGAGAGTGAGATGCCAGCTCCTTTCATTCAGTCAGTAGCTTCAAACATTTCTGGTATATGAAAAACATGTTTTTCAATGGCAAAAATCAATGAATATTGTAAATGCACAAACAGTAATATCTCCACATTGCACGGTGCAATTCTGAAATTTTTAGCTTTTTCCTGTTAATCCTAGCATGATAAAGAAGATTCAAAGAGAGTGAGATGCCAGCTCCTTTCATTCAGTCAGTAGCTTCAAACATTTCTGGTATATGAAAAACATGTTTTTCAATGGCAAAAATCAATGAATATTGTAAATGCACAAACAGTAATATCTCCACATTGCAAGGTGCAATTCTGAAATTTTTTGCTTTTTCCTGCTAATCCTAGCATGATAAAGAAGATTCAAAGAGAGTGAGATGCCAGCTCCTTTCATTCAGTCAGTAGCTTCAAACATTTCTGGTATATGAAAAACATGTTTTTCAATGGCAAAAATCAATGAATATTGTAAATGCACAAACAGTAATATCTCCACATTGCACGGTGCAATTCTGAAATTTTTAGCTTTTTCCTGTTAATCCTAGCATGATAAAGAAGATTCAAAGAGAGTGAGATGCCAGCTCCTTTCATTCAGTCAGTAGCTTCAAACATTTCTGGTATATGAAAAACATGTTTTTCAATGGCAAAAATCAATGAATATTGTAAATGCACAAACAGTAATATCTCCACATTGCAAGGTGCAATTCTGAAATTTTTTGCTTTTTCCTGCTAATCCTAGCATGATAAAGAAGATTCAAAGAGAGTGAGATGCCAGCTCCTTTCATTCAGTCAGTAGCTTCAAACATTTCTGGTATATGAAAAACATGTTTTTCAATGGCAAAAATCAATGAATATTGTAAATGCACAAACAGTAATATCTCCACATTGCACGGTGCAATTCTGAAATTTTTAGCTTTTTCATGTTAATCCTAGCATGATAAAGATTCAAAGAGAGTGAGATGCCAGCTCCTTTCATTCAGTCAGTAGCTTCAAACATTTCTGGTATATGAAAAACATGTTTTTCAATGGCAAAAATCAATGAATATTGTAAATGCACAAACAGTAATATCTCCACATTGCAAGGTGCAATTCTGAAATTTTTTGCTTTTTCCTGTTAATCCTAGCATGATAAAGAAGATTCAAAGAGAGTGAGATGCCAGCTCCTTTCATTCAGTCAGTAGCTTCAAACATTTCTGGTATATGAAAAACATGTTTTTCAATGGCAAAAATCAATGAATATTGTAAATGCACAAACAGTAATATCTCCACATTGCAAGGTGCAATTCTGAAATTTTTTGCTTTTTCCTGCTAATCCTAGCATGATAAAGAAGATTCAAAGAGAGTGAGATGCCAGCTCCTTTCATTCAGTCAGTAGCTTCAAACATTTCTGGTATATGAAAAACATGTTTTTCAATGGCAAAAATCAATGAATATTGTAAATGCACAAACAGTAATATCTCCACATTGCACGGTGCAATTCTGAAATTTTTAGCTTTTTCCTGTTAATCCTAGCATGATAAAGAAGATTCAAAGAGAGTGAGATGCCAGCTCCTTTCATTCAGTCAGTAGCTTCAAACATTTCTGGTATATGAAAAACATGTTTTTCAATGGCAAAAATCAATGAATATTGTAAATGCACAAACAGTAATTTCTCCGCATTGCAAGGTGCAATTCTGAAATTTTTTGCTTTTTCCTGCTCCTCTTAGCATGATAAAGAAGATTCAAAGAGAGTGAGATGCCAGCTCCTTTCATTCAGTCAGTAGCTTCAATCATTTCTGGACGTTTTTCAATGGCAAAAATCAATGAATATTGTAAATGCACAAACAGTAATTTCTCTGCATTGCAAGGTGCAATTCTGAAATTTTTTGCTTTTTCCTGCTCCTCTTAGCATGATAAAGAAGATTCAAAGAGAGTGAGATGCCAGCTCCTTTCATTCAGTCAGTAGCTTCAATCATTTCTGGACGTTTTTCAATGGCAAAAATCAATGAATATTGTAAATGCACAAACAGTAATTTCTCCGCATTGCAAGGTGCAATTCTGAAATTTTTTGCTTTTTCCTGCTCCTCTTAGTATGATAAAGAAGATTCAAAGAGAGTGAGATGCCAGCTCCTTTCATTCAGTCAGTAGCTTCAAACATTTCTGGTATATGAATAACATGATGTTTTTCAATGGCAAAAATCAATGAATATTGTAAATGCACAAACAGTAATTTCTCCACATTGCAAGGTGCAATTCTGAAATTTTTTGCTTTTTCCTGCTCCTCTTAGCATGATAAAGAAGATTCAAAGAGAGTGAGATGCCAGCTCCTTTCATTCAGTCAGTAGCTTCAATCATTTCTGGTATATGAATAACATGATGTTTTTCAATGGCAAAAATTAATGAATATTGTAAATGCACAAACAGTAATTTCTCCGCATTGCAAGGTGCAATTCTGAAATTTTTTTGCTTTTTCCTGCTCCTCTTAGCATGATAAAGAAGATTCAAAGAGAGTGAGATGCCAGCTCCTTTCATTCAGTCAGTAGCTTCAATCATTTCTGGACGTTTTTCAATGGCAAAAATCAATGAATATTGTAAATGCACAAAGAGTAATTTCTCCGCATTGAAGGTGCAATTCTGAAATTTTTTGCTTTTTCCTGCTCCTCTTAGCATGATAAAGAAGATTCAAAGAGAGTGAGATGCCAGCTCCTTTCATTCAGTCAGTAGCTTCAAACATTTCTGGTATATGAAAAACATGTTTTTCAATGGCAAAAATCAATGAGTATTGTAAATGCACAAACAGTAATATCTCCACATTGCACGGTGCAATTCTGAAATTTTTAGCTTTTTCCTGTTAATCCTAGCATGATAAAGAAGATTCAAAGAGAGTGAGATGCCAGCTCCTTTCAGTCAGTAGCTTCAAACATTTCTGGTATATGAAAAACATGTTTTTCAATGGCAAAAATCAATGAATATTGTAAATGCACAAACAGTAATATCTCCACATTGCAAGGTGCAATTTTGAAATTTTTTGCTTTTTCCTGCTAATCCTAGCATGATAAAGAAGATTCAGAGTGAGATGCCAGCTCCTTTCATTCAGTCAGTAGCTTCAAACATTTCTGGTATATGAAAAACATGTTTTTCAATGGCAAAAATCAATGAATATTGTAAATGCACAAACAGTAATATCTCCACATTGCAAGGTGCAATTCTGAAATTTTTTGCTTTTTCCTGTTAATCCTAGCATGATAAAGAAGATTCAAAGAGAGTGAGATGCCAGCTCCTTTCATTCAGTCAGTAGCTTCAAACATTTCTGGTATATGAAAAACATGTTTTTCAATGGCAAAAATCAATGAATATTGTAAATGCACAAACAGTAATATCTCCACATTGCACGGTGCAATTCTGAAATTTTTAGCTTTTTCCTGTTAATCCTAGCATGATAAAGAAGATTCAAAGAGAGTGAGATGCCAGCTCCTTTCATTCAGTCAGTAGCTTCAAACATTTCTGGTATATGAAAAACATGTTTTTCAATGGCAAAAATCAATGAATATTGTAAATGCACAAACAGTAATATCTCCACATTGCAAGGTGCAATTCTGAAATTTTTTGCTTTTTCCTGTTAATCCTAGCATGATAAAGAAGATTCAAAGAGAGTGAGATGCCAGCTCCTTTCATTCAGTCAGTAGCTTCAAACATTTCTGGTATATGAAAAACATGTTTTTCAATGGCAAAAATCAATGAATATTGTAAATGCACAAACAGTAATATCTCCACATTGCAAGGTGCAATTCTGAAATTTTTTGCTTTTTCCTGCTAATCCTAGCATGATAAAGAAGATTCAAAGAGAGTGAGATGCCAGCTCCTTTCATTCAGTCAGTAGCTTCAAACATTTCTGGTATATGAAAAACATGTTTTTCAATGGCAAAAATCAATGAATATTGTAAATGCACAAACAGTAATATCTCCACATTGCACGGTGCAATTCTGAAATTTTTAGCTTTTTCCTGTTAATCCTAGCATGATAAAGAAGATTCAAAGAGAGTGAGATGCCAGCTCCTTTCATTCAGTCAGTAGCTTCAAACATTTCTGGTATATGAAAAACATGTTTTTCAATGGCAAAAATCAATGAATATTGTAAATGCACAAACAGTAATATCTCCACATTGCAAGGTGCAATTCTGAAATTTTTTGCTTTTTCCTGTTAATCCTAGCATGATAAAGAAGATTCAAAGAGAGTGAGATGCCAGCTCCTTTCATTCAGTCAGTAGCTTCAAACATTTCTGGTATATGAAAAACATGTTTTTCAATGGCAAAAATCAATGAATATTGTAAATGCACAAACAGTAATATCTCCACATTGCACGGTGCAATTCTGAAATTTTTAGCTTTTTCCTGTTAATCCTAGCATGATAAAGAAGATTCAAAGAGAGTGAGATGCCAGCTCCTTTCATTCAGTCAGTAGCTTCAATCATTTCTGGACGTTTTTCAATGGCAAAAATCAATGAATATTGTAAATGCACAAACAGTAATTTCTCCGCATTGCAAGGTGCAATTCTGAAATTTTTTGCTTTTTCCTGCTCCTCTTAGTATGATAAAGAAGATTCAAAGAGAGTGAGATGCCAGCTCCTTTCATTCAGTCAGTAGCTTCAAACATTTCTGGTATATGAATAACATGATGTTTTTCAATGGCAAAAATCAATGAATATTGTAAATGCACAAACAGTAATTTCTCCACATTGCAAGGTGCAATTCTGAAATTTTTTGCTTTTTCCTGCTCCTCTTAGCATGATAAAGAAGATTCAAAGAGAGTGAGATGCCAGCTCCTTTCATTCAGTCAGTAGCTTCAATCATTTCTGGTATATGAATAACATGATGTTTTTCAATGGCAAAAATTAATGAATATTGTAAATGCACAAACAGTAATTTCTCCGCATTGCAAGGTGCAATTCTGAAATTTTTTTGCTTTTTCCTGCTCCTCTTAGCATGATAAAGAAGATTCAAAGAGAGTGAGATGCCAGCTCCTTTCATTCAGTCAGTAGCTTCAATCATTTCTGGACGTTTTTCAATGGCAAAAATCAATGAATATTGTAAATGCACAAAGAGTAATTTCTCCGCATTGAAGGTGCAATTCTGAAATTTTTTGCTTTTTCCTGCTCCTCTTAGCATGATAAAGAAGATTCAAAGAGAGTGAGATGCCAGCTCCTTTCATTCAGTCAGTAGCTTCAAACATTTCTGGTATATGAAAAACATGTTTTTCAATGGCAAAAATCAATGAGTATTGTAAATGCACAAACAGTAATATCTCCACATTGCACGGTGCAATTCTGAAATTTTTAGCTTTTTCCTGTTAATCCTAGCATGATAAAGAAGATTCAAAGAGAGTGAGATGCCAGCTCCTTTCAGTCAGTAGCTTCAAACATTTCTGGTATATGAAAAACATGTTTTTCAATGGCAAAAATCAATGAATATTGTAAATGCACAAACAGTAATATCTCCACATTGCAAGGTGCAATTTTGAAATTTTTTGCTTTTTCCTGCTAATCCTAGCATGATAAAGAAGATTCAGAGTGAGATGCCAGCTCCTTTCATTCAGTCAGTAGCTTCAAACATTTCTGGTATATGAAAAACATGTTTTTCAATGGCAAAAATCAATGAATATTGTAAATGCACAAACAGTAATATCTCCACATTGCAAGGTGCAATTCTGAAATTTTTTGCTTTTTCCTGTTAATCCTAGCATGATAAAGAAGATTCAAAGAGAGTGAGATGCCAGCTCCTTTCATTCAGTCAGTAGCTTCAAACATTTCTGGTATATGAAAAACATGTTTTTCAATGGCAAAAATCAATGAATATTGTAAATGCACAAACAGTAATATCTCCACATTGCACGGTGCAATTCTGAAATTTTTAGCTTTTTCCTGTTAATCCTAGCATGATAAAGAAGATTCAAAGAGAGTGAGATGCCAGCTCCTTTCATTCAGTCAGTAGCTTCAAACATTTCTGGTATATGAAAAACATGTTTTTCAATGGCAAAAATCAATGAATATTGTAAATGCACAAACAGTAATATCTCCACATTGCAAGGTGCAATTCTGAAATTTTTTGCTTTTTCCTGTTAATCCTAGCATGATAAAGAAGATTCAAAGAGAGTGAGATGCCAGCTCCTTTCATTCAGTCAGTAGCTTCAAACATTTCTGGTATATGAAAAACATGTTTTTCAATGGCAAAAATCAATGAATATTGTAAATGCACAAACAGTAATATCTCCACATTGCAAGGTGCAATTCTGAAATTTTTTGCTTTTTCCTGCTAATCCTAGCATGATAAAGAAGATTCAAAGAGAGTGAGATGCCAGCTCCTTTCATTCAGTCAGTAGCTTCAAACATTTCTGGTATATGAAAAACATGTTTTTCAATGGCAAAAATCAATGAATATTGTAAATGCACAAACAGTAATATCTCCACATTGCACGGTGCAATTCTGAAATTTTTAGCTTTTTCCTGTTAATCCTAGCATGATAAAGAAGATTCAAAGAGAGTGAGATGCCAGCTCCTTTCATTCAGTCAGTAGCTTCAAACATTTCTGGTATATGAAAAACATGTTTTTCAATGGCAAAAATCAATGAATATTGTAAATGCACAAACAGTAATATCTCCACATTGCAAGGTGCAATTCTGAAATTTTTTGCTTTTTCCTGTTAATCCTAGCATGATAAAGAAGATTCAAAGAGAGTGAGATGCCAGCTCCTTTCATTCAGTCAGTAGCTTCAAACATTTCTGGTATATGAAAAACATGTTTTTCAATGGCAAAAATCAATGAATATTGTAAATGCACAAACAGTAATATCTCCACATTGCACGGTGCAATTCTGAAATTTTTAGCTTTTTCCTGTTAATCCTAGCATGATAAAGAAGATTCAAAGAGAGTGAGATGCCAGCTCCTTTCATTCAGTCAGTAGCTTCAAACATTTCTGGTATATGAAAAACATGTTTTTCAATGGCAAAAATCAATGAATATTGTAAATGCACAAACAGTAATATCTCCACATTGCAAGGTGCAATTCTGAAATTTTTTGCTTTTTCCTGTTAATCCTAGCATGATAAAGAAGATTCAAAGAGAGTGAGATGCCAGCTCCTTTCATTCAGTCAGTAGCTTCAAACATTTCTGGTATATGAAAAACATGTTTTTCAATGGCAAAAATCAATGAATATTGTAAATGCACAAACAGTAATACCTCCACATTGCAAGGTGCAATTCTGAAATTTTTTGCTTTTTCCTGCTAATCCTAGCATGATAAAGAAGATTCAAAGAGAGTGAGATGCCAGCTCCTTTCATTCAGTCAGTAGCTTCAAACATTTCTGGTATATGAAAAACATGTTTTTCAATGGCAAAAATCAATGAATATTGTAAATGCACAAACAGTAATATCTCCACATTGCACGGTGCAATTCTGAAATTTTTAGCTTTTTCCTGTTAATCCTAGCATGATAAAGAAGATTCAAAGAGAGTGAGATGCCAGCTCCTTTCATTCAGTCAGTAGCTTCAAACATTTCTGGTATATGAAAAACATGTTTTTCAATGGCAAAAATCAATGAATATTGTAAATGCACAAACAGTAATATCTCCACATTGCAAGGTGCAATTCTGAAATTTTTTGCTTTTTCCTGTTAATCCTAGCATGATAAAGAAGATTCAAAGAGAGTGAGATGCCAGCTCCTTTCATTCAGTCAGTAGCTTCAAACATTTCTGGTATATGAAAAACATGTTTTTCAATGGCAAAAATCAATGAATATTGTAAATGCACAAACAGTAATATCTCCACATTGCAAGGTGCAATTCTGAAATTTTTTGCTTTTTCCTGCTAATCCTAGCATGATAAAGAAGATTCAAAGAGAGTGAGATGCCAGCTCCTTTCATTCAGTCAGTAGCTTCAAACATTTCTGGTATATGAAAAACATGTTTTTCAATGGCAAAAATCAATGAATATTGTAAATGCACAAACAGTAATATCTCCACATTGCACGGTGCAATTCTGAAATTTTTAGCTTTTTCCTGTTAATCCTAGCATGATAAAGAAGATTCAAAGAGAGTGAGATGCCAGCTCCTTTCATTCAGTCAGTAGCTTCAAACATTTCTGGTATATGAAAAACATGTTTTTCAATGGCAAAAATCAATGAATATTGTAAATGCACAAACAGTAATATCTCCACATTGCAAGGTGCAATTCTGAATTTTTTTGCTTTTTCCTGCTAATCCTAGCATGATAAAGAAGATTCAAAGAGAGTGAGATGCCAGCTCCTTTCATTCAGTCAGTAGCTTCAAACATTTCTGGTATATAAAAAACATGTTTTTCAATGGCAAAAATCAATGAATATTGTAAATGCACAAACAGTAATATCTCCACATTGCAAGGTGCAATTCTGAAATTTTTTGCTTTTTCCTGCTAATCCTAGCATGATAAAGAAGATTCAAAGAGAGTGAGATGCCAGCTCCTTTCATTCAGTCAGTAGCTTCAAACATTTCTGGTATATGAAAAACATGTTTTTCAATGGCAAAAATCAATGAATATTGTAAATGCACAAACAGTAATATCTCCACATTGCACGGTGCAATTCTGAAATTTTTAGCTTTTTCCTGTTAATCCTAGCATGATAAAGAAGATTCAAAGTGAGTGAGATGCCAGCTCCTTTCATTCAGTCAGTAGCTTCAAACATTTCTGGTATATGAAAAACATGTTTTTCAATGGCAAAAATCAATGAATATTGTAAATGCACAAACAGTAATATCTCCACATTGCAAGGTGCAATTCTGAAATTTTTTGCTTTTTCCTGCTAATCCTAGCATGATAAAGAAGATTCAAAGAGAGTGAGATGCCAGCTCCTTTCATTCAGTCAGTAGCTTCAAACATTTCTGGTATATGAAAAACATGTTTTTCAATGGCAAAAATCAATGAATATTGTAAATGCACAAACAGTAATATCTCCACATTGCACGGTGCAATTCTGAAATTTTTAGCTTTTTCCTGTTAATCCTAGCATGATAAAGAAGATTCAAAGAGAGTGAGATGCCAGCTCCTTTCATTCAGTCAGTAGCTTCAAACATTTCTGGTATATGAAAAACATGTTTTTCAATGGCAAAAATCAATGAATATTGTAAATGCACAAACAGTAATATCTCCACATTGCAAGGTGCAATTCTGAAATTTTTTGCTTTTTCCTGTTTATCCTAGCATGATAAAGAAGATTCAAAGAGAGTGAGATGCCAGCTCCTTTCATTCAGTCAGTAGCTTCAAACATTTCTGGTATATGAAAAACATGTTTTTCAATGGCAAAAATCAATGAATATTGTAAATGCACAAACAGTAATATCTCCACATTGCAAGGTGCAATTCTGAAATTTTTTGCTTTTTCCTGCTAATCCTAGCATGATAAAGAAGATTCAAAGAGAGTGAGATGCCAGCTCCTTTCATTCAGTCAGTAGCTTCAAACATTTCTGGTATATGAAAAACATGTTTTTCAATGGCAAAAATCAATGAATATTGTAAATGCACAAACAGTAATATCTCCACATTGCACGGTGCAATTCTGAAATTTTTAGCTTTTTCCTGTTAATCCTAGCATGATAAAGAAGATTCAAAGAGAGTGAGATGCCAGCTCCTTTCATTCAGTCAGTAGCTTCAAACATTTCTGGTATATGAAAAACATGTTTTTCAATGGCAAAAATCAATGAATATTGTAAATGCACAAACAGTAATATCTCCACATTGCAAGGTGCAATTCTGAAATTTTTTGCTTTTTCCTGTTAATCCTAGCATGATAAAGAAGATTCAAAGAGAGTGAGATGCCAGCTCCTTTCATTCAGTCAGTAGCTTCAAACATTTCTGGTATATGAAAAACATGTTTTTCAATGGCAAAAATCAATGAATATTGTAAATGCACAAACAGTAATTTCTCCGCATTGCAAGGTGCAAGTCTGAAATTTTTTGCTTTTTCCTGCTCCTCTTAGCATGATAAAGAAGATTCAAAGAGAGTGAGATGCCAGCTCCTTTCATTCAGTCAGTAGCTTCAATCATTTCTGGACGTTTTTCAATGGCAAAAATCAATGAATATTGTAAATGCACAAACAGTAATTTCTCCGCATTGCAAGGTGCAATTCTGAAATTTTTTGCTTTTTCCTGCTCCTCTTAGCATGATAAAGAAGATTCAAAGAGAGTGAGATGCCAGCTCCTTTCATTCAGTCAGTAGCTTCAAACATTTCTGGTATATGAATAACATGATGTTTTTCAATGGCAAAAATCAATGAATATTGTAAATGCACAAACAGTAATTTCTCCGCATTGCAAGGTGCAAGTCTGAAATTTTTTGCTTTTTCCTGCTCCTCTTAGCATGATAAAGAAGATTCAAAGAGAGTGAGATGCCAGTTACTTTCATGCAGTCAGTAGCTTCAATCATTTCTGGACGTTTTTCAATGGTAAAAATCAATGAATATTGTAAATGCACAAACAGTAATTTCTCCACATTGCAAGGTGCAATTCTGAAATTTTTTGCTTTTTCCTGCTCCTCTTAGCATGATAAAGAAGATTCAAAGAGAGTGAGATGCCAGCTCCTTTCATTCAGTCAGTAGCTTCAAACATTTCTGGTATATGAATAACATGATGTTTTTCAATGGCAAAAATCAATGAATATTGTAAATGCACAAACAGTAATTTCTCCGCATTGCAAGGTGCAATTCTGAAATTTTTTGCTTTTTCCTGCTCCTCTTAGCATGATAAAGAAGATTCAAAGAGAGTGAGATGCCAGCTCCTTTCATTCAGTCAGTAGCTTCAAACATTTCTGGTATATGAATAACATGATGTTTTCCAATGGCAAAAATCAATGAATATTGTAAATGCACAAACAGTAATTTCTCCGCATTGCAAGGTGCAATTCTGAAATTTTTTGCTTTTTCCTGCTCCTCTTAGCATGATAAAGAAGATTCAAAAAGAGTGAGATGCCAGCTCCTTTCATTCAGTCAGTAGCTTCAATCATTTCTGGATGTTTTTCAATGGCAAAAATCAATGAATATTGTAAATGCACAAACAGTAATTTCTCCGCATTGCAAGGTGCAATTCTGAAATTTTTTGCTTTTTCCTGCTCCTCTTAGCATGATAAAGAAGATTCAAAGAGAGTGAGATGCCAGCTCCTTTCATTCAGTCAGTAGCTTCAATCATTTCTGGATGTTTTTCAATGGCAAAAATCAATGAATATTGTAAATGCACAAACAGTAATTTCTCCGCATTGCAAGGTGCAATTCTGAAATTTTTTGCTTTTTCCTGCTCCTCTTAGCATGATAAAGAAGATTCAAAGAGAGTGAGATGCCAGCTCCTTTCATTCAGTCAGTAGCTTCAAACATTTCTGGTATATGAATAACATGATGTTTTTCAATGGCAAAAATCAATGAATATTGTAAATGCACAAACAGTAATTTCTCCGCATTGCAAGGTGCAAGTCTGAAATTTTTTTGCTTTTTCCTGCTCCTCTTAGCATGATAAAGAAGATTCAAAGAGAGTGAGATGCCAGCTACTTTCATTCAGTCAGTAGCTTCAATCATTTCTGGACGTTTTTCAATGGTAAAAATCAATGAATATTGTAAATGCACAAACAGTAATTTCTCCACATTGCAAGGTGCAATTCTGAAATTTTTTGCTTTTTCCTGCTCCTCTTAGCATGATAAAGAAGATTCAAAGAGAGTGAGATGCCAGCTCCTTTCATTCAGTCAGTAGCTTCAAACATTTCTGGTATATGAATAACATGATGTTTTTCAATGGCAAAAATCAATGAATATTGTAAATGCACAAACAGTAATTTCTCCGCATTGCAAGGTGCAATTCTGAAATTTTTTGCTTTTTCCTGCTCCTCTTAGCATGATAAAGAAGATTCAAAGAGAGTGAGATGCCAGCTCCTTTCATTCAGTCAGTAGCTTCAATCATTTCTGGACGTTTTTCAATGGCAAAAATCAATGAATATTGTAAATGCACAAACAGTAATTTCTCCGCATTGCAAGGTGCAATTCTGAAATTTTTTGCTTTTTCCTGCTCCTCTTAGCATGATAAAGAAGATTCAAAGAGAGTGAGATGTCAGCTCCTTTCATTCAGTCAGTAGCTTCAAACATTTCTGGTATATGAATAACATGATGTTTTTCAATGGCAAAAATCAATGAATATTGTAAATGCACAAACAGTAATTTCTCCGCATTGCAAGGTGCAATTCTGAAATTTTTTGCTTTTTCCTGCTCCTCTTAGCATGATAAAGAAGATTCAAAGAGAGTGAGATGCCAGCTCCTTTCATTCAGTCAGTAGCTTCAATCATTTCTGGACGTTTTTCAATGGCAAAAATCAATGAATATTGTAAATGCACAAACAGTAATTTCTCCGCATTGCAAGGTGCAATTCTGAAATTTTTTGCTTTTTCCTGCTCCTCTTAGCATGATAAAGAAGATTCAAAGAGAGTGAGATGCCAGCTCCTTTCATTCAGTCAGTAGCTTCAAACATTTCTGGAATATGAATAACATGATGTTTTTCAATGGCAAAAATCAATGAATATTGTAAATGCACAAACAGTAATTTCTCCGCATTGCAAGGTGCAAGTCTGAAATTTTTTGCTTTTTCCTGCTCCTCTTAGCATGATAAAGAAGATTCAAAGAGAGTGAGATGCCAGCTACTTTCATTCAGTCAGTAGCTTCAATCATTTCTGGACGTTTTTCAATGGTAAAAATCAATGAATATTGTAAATGCACAAACAGTAATTTCTCCACATTGCAATGTGCAATTCTAAAATTTTTTGCTTTTTCCTGCTCCTCTTAGCATGATAAAGAAGATTCAAAGAGAGTGAGATGCCAGCTCCTTTCATTCAGTCAGTAGCTTCAAACATTTCTGGTATATGAATAACATGATGTTTTTCAATGGCAAAAATCAATGAATATTGTAAATGCACAAACAGTAATTTCTCCGCATTGCAAGGTGCAATTCTGAAATTTTTTGCTTTTTCCTGCTCCTCTTAGCATGATAAAGAAGATTCAAAGAGAGTGAGATGCCAACTCCTTTCATTCAGTCAGTAGCTTCAAACATTTCTGGTATATGAATAACATGATGTTTTTCAATGGCAAAAATCAATGAATATTGTAAATGCACAAACAGTAATTTCTCCGCATTGCAAGGTGCAATTCTGAAATTTTTTGCTTTTTCCTGCTCCTCTTAGCATGATAAAGAAGATTCAAAGAGAGTGAGGTGCCAGCTCCTTTCATTCAGTCAGTAGCTTCAAACATTTCTGGTATATGAATAACATGTTTTTCAATGGCAAAAATCAATGAATATTGTAAATGCACAAACAGTAATTTCTCCGCATTGCAAGGTGCAATTCTGAAATTTTTTGCTTTTTCCTGCTCCTCTTAGCATGATAAAGAAGATTCAAAGAGAGTGAGATGCCAGCTCCTTTCATTCAATCAGTAGCTTCAATCATTTCTGGACGTTTTTCAATGGCAAAAATCAATGAATATTGTAAATGCACAAACAGTAATTTCTCCGCATTGCAAGGTGCAATTCTGAAATTTTTTGCTTTTTCCTGCTCCTCTTAGCATGATAAAGAAGATTCAAAGAGAGTGAGATGCCAGATCCTTTCATTCAGTCAGTAGCTTCAATCATTTCTGGACGTTTTTCAATGGCAAAAATCAATGAATATTGTAAATGCACAAACAGTAATTTCTCCGCATTGCAAGGTGCAATTCTGAAATTTTTTGCCTTTTCCTGCTCCTCTTAGCATGATAAAGAAGATTCAAAGAGAGTGAGATGCCAGCTCCTTTGATTCAGTCAGTAGCTTCAAACATTTCTGGTATATGAATAACATGATGTTTTTCAATGGCAAAAATCAATGAATATTGTAAATGCACAAACAGTAATTTCTCCGCATTGCAAGGTGCAAGTCTGAAATTTTTTGCTTTTTCCTGCTCCTCTTAGCATGATAAAGAAGATTCAAAGAGAGTGAGATGCCAGCTACTTTCATTCAGTCAGTAGCTTCAATCATTTCTGGACGTTTTTCAATGGTAAAAATCAATGAATATTGTAAATGCACAAACAGTAATTTCTCCACATTGCAAGGTGCAATTCTGAAATTTTTTGCTTTTTCCTGCTCCTCTTAGCATGATAAAGAAGATTCAAAGAGAGTGAGATGCCAGCTCCTTTCATTCAGTCAGTAGCTTCAAACATTTCTGGTATATGAATAACATGATGTTTTTCAATGGCAAAAATCAATGAATATTGTAAATGCACAAACAGGAATTTCTCCGCATTGCAAGGTGCAAGTCTGAAATTTTTTGCTTTTTCCTGCTCCTCTTAGCATGATAAAGAAGATTCAAAGAGAGTGAGATGCCAGCTACTTTCATTCAGTCAGTAGCTTCAATCATTTCTGGACGTTTTTCAATGGTAAAAATCAATGAATATTGTAAATGCACAAACAGTAATTTCTCCACATTGCAAGGTGCAATTCTGAAATTTTTTGCTTTTTCCTGCTCCTCTTAGCATGATAAAGAAGATTCAAAGAGAGTGAGATGCCAGCTCCTTTCATTCAGTCAGTAGCTTCAAACATTTCTGGTATATGAATAACATGATGTTTTTCAATGGCAAAAATCAATGAATATTGTAAATGCACAAACAGTAATTTCTCCACATTGCAAGGTGCAATTCTGAAATTTTTTGCTTTTTCCTGCTCCTCTTAGCATGATAAAGAAGATTCAAAGAGAGTGAGATGCCAGCTCCTTTCATTCAGTCAGTAGCTTCAAACATTTCTGGTATATGAATAACATGATGTTTTTCAATGGCAAAAATCAATGAATATTGTAAATGCACAAACAGTAATTTCTCCGCATTGCAAGGTGCAATTCTGAAATTTTTTGCTTTTTCCTGCTCCTCTTAGCATGATAAAGAAGATTCAAAGAGAGTGAGATGCCAGCTCCTTTCATTCAGTCAGTAGCTTCAATCATTTCTGGACGTTTTTCAATGGCAAAAATCAATGAATATTGTAAATGCACAAACAGTAATTTCTCCGCATTGCAAGGTGCAATTCTGAAATTTTTTGCTTTTTCCTGCTCCTCTTAGCATGATAAAGAAGATTCAAAGAGAGTGAGATGTCAGCTCCTTTCATTCAGTCAGTAGCTTCAAACATTTCTGGTATATGAATAACATGATGTTTTTCAATGGCAAAAATCAATGAATATTGTAAATGCACAAACAGTAATTTCTCCGCATTGCAAGGTGCAATTCTGAAATTTTTTGCTTTTTCCTGCTCCTCTTAGCATGATAAAGAAGATTCAAAGAGAGTGAGATGCCAGCTCCTTTCATTCAGTCAGTAGCTTCAATCATTTCTGGACGTTTTTCAATGGCAAAAATCAATGAATATTGTAAATGCACAAACAGTAATTTCTCCGCATTGCAAGGTGCAATTCTGAAATTTTTTGCTTTTTCCTGCTCCTCTTAGCATGATAAAGAAGATTCAAAGAGAGTGAGATGCCAGCTCCTTTCATTCAGTCAGTAGCTTCAAACATTTCTGGTATATGAATAACATGATGTTTTTCAATGGCAAAAATCAATGAATATTGTAAATGCACAAACAGTAATTTCTCCGCATTGCAAGGTGCAATTCTGAAATTTTTTGCTTTTTCCTGCTCCTCTTAGCATGATAAAGAAGATTCAAAGAGAGTGAGATGCCAGCTCCTTTCATTCAGTCAGTAGCTTCAATCATTTCTGGACGTTTTTCAATGGCAAAAATCAATGAATATTGTAAATGCACAAACAGTAATTTCTCCGCATTGCAAGGTGCAATTCTGAAATTTTTTGCTTTTTCCTGCTCCTCTTAGCATGATAAAGAAGATTCAAAGAGAGTGAGATGTCAGCTCCTTTCATTCAGTCAGTAGCTTCAAACATTTCTGGTATATGAATAACATGATGTTTTTCAATGGCAAAAATCAATGAATATTGTAAATGCACAAACAGTAATTTCTCCGCATTGCAAGGTGCAATTCTGAAATTTTTTGCTTTTTCCTGCTCCTCTTAGCATGATAAAGAAGATTCAAAGAGAGTGAGATGCCAGCTCCTTTCATTCAGTCAGTAGCTTCAATCATTTCTGGACGTTTTTCAATGGCAAAAATCAATGAATATTGTAAATGCACAAACAGTAATTTCTCCGCATTGCAAGGTGCAATTCTGAAATTTTTTGCTTTTTCCTGCTCCTCTTAGCATGATAAAGAAGATTCAAAGAGAGTGAGATGCCAGCTCCTTTCATTCAGTCAGTAGCTTCAAACATTTCTGGAATATGAATAACATGATGTTTTTCAATGGCAAAAATCAATGAATATTGTAAATGCACAAACAGTAATTTCTCCGCATTGCAAGGTGCAAGTCTGAAATTTTTTGCTTTTTCCTGCTCCTCTTAGCATGATAAAGAAGATTCAAAGAGAGTGAGATGCCAGCTACTTTCATTCAGTCAGTAGCTTCAATCATTTCTGGACGTTTTTCAATGGTAAAAATCAATGAATATTGTAAATGCACAAACAGTAATTTCTCCACATTGCAATGTGCAATTCTAAAATTTTTTGCTTTTTCCTGCTCCTCTTAGCATGATAAAGAAGATTCAAAGAGAGTGAGATGCCAGCTCCTTTCATTCAGTCAGTAGCTTCAAACATTTCTGGTATATGAATAACATGATGTTTTTCAATGGCAAAAATCAATGAATATTGTAAATGCACAAACAGTAATTTCTCCGCATTGCAAGGTGCAATTCTGAAATTTTTTGCTTTTTCCTGCTCCTCTTAGCATGATAAAGAAGATTCAAAGAGAGTGAGATGCCAACTCCTTTCATTCAGTCAGTAGCTTCAAACATTTCTGGTATATGAATAACATGATGTTTTTCAATGGCAAAAATCAATGAATATTGTAAATGCACAAACAGTAATTTCTCCGCATTGCAAGGTGCAATTCTGAAATTTTTTGCTTTTTCCTGCTCCTCTTAGCATGATAAAGAAGATTCAAAGAGAGTGAGGTGCCAGCTCCTTTCATTCAGTCAGTAGCTTCAAACATTTCTGGTATATGAATAACATGTTTTTCAATGGCAAAAATCAATGAATATTGTAAATGCACAAACAGTAATTTCTCCGCATTGCAAGGTGCAATTCTGAAATTTTTTGCTTTTTCCTGCTCCTCTTAGCATGATAAAGAAGATTCAAAGAGAGTGAGATGCCAGCTCCTTTCATTCAATCAGTAGCTTCAATCATTTCTGGACGTTTTTCAATGGCAAAAATCAATGAATATTGTAAATGCACAAACAGTAATTTCTCCGCATTGCAAGGTGCAATTCTGAAATTTTTTGCTTTTTCCTGCTCCTCTTAGCATGATAAAGAAGATTCAAAGAGAGTGAGATGCCAGATCCTTTCATTCAGTCAGTAGCTTCAATCATTTCTGGACGTTTTTCAATGGCAAAAATCAATGAATATTGTAAATGCACAAACAGTAATTTCTCCGCATTGCAAGGTGCAATTCTGAAATTTTTTGCCTTTTCCTGCTCCTCTTAGCATGATAAAGAAGATTCAAAGAGAGTGAGATGCCAGCTCCTTTGATTCAGTCAGTAGCTTCAAACATTTCTGGTATATGAATAACATGATGTTTTTCAATGGCAAAAATCAATGAATATTGTAAATGCACAAACAGTAATTTCTCCGCATTGCAAGGTGCAAGTCTGAAATTTTTTGCTTTTTCCTGCTCCTCTTAGCATGATAAAGAAGATTCAAAGAGAGTGAGATGCCAGCTACTTTCATTCAGTCAGTAGCTTCAATCATTTCTGGACGTTTTTCAATGGTAAAAATCAATGAATATTGTAAATGCACAAACAGTAATTTCTCCACATTGCAAGGTGCAATTCTGAAATTTTTTGCTTTTTCCTGCTCCTCTTAGCATGATAAAGAAGATTCAAAGAGAGTGAGATGCCAGCTCCTTTCATTCAGTCAGTAGCTTCAAACATTTCTGGTATATGAATAACATGATGTTTTTCAATGGCAAAAATCAATGAATATTGTAAATGCACAAACAGGAATTTCTCCGCATTGCAAGGTGCAAGTCTGAAATTTTTTGCTTTTTCCTGCTCCTCTTAGCATGATAAAGAAGATTCAAAGAGAGTGAGATGCCAGCTACTTTCATTCAGTCAGTAGCTTCAATCATTTCTGGACGTTTTTCAATGGTAAAAATCAATGAATATTGTAAATGCACAAACAGTAATTTCTCCACATTGCAAGGTGCAATTCTGAAATTTTTTGCTTTTTCCTGCTCCTCTTAGCATGATAAAGAAGATTCAAAGAGAGTGAGATGCCAGCTCCTTTCATTCAGTCAGTAGCTTCAAACATTTCTGGTATATGAATAACATGATGTTTTTCAATGGCAAAAATCAATGAATATTGTAAATGCACAAACAGTAATTTCTCCACATTGCAAGGTGCAATTCTGAAATTTTTTGCTTTTTCCTGCTCCTCTTAGCATGATAAAGAAGATTCAAAGAGAGTGAGATGCCAGCTCCTTTCATTCAGTCAGTAGCTTCAAACATTTCTGGTATATGAATAACATGATGTTTTTCAATGGCAAAAATCAATGAATATTGTAAATGCACAAACAGTAATTTCTCCGCATTGCAAGGTGCAATTCTGAAATTTTTTGCTTTTTCCTGCTCCTCTTAGCATGATAAAGAAGATTCAAAGAGAGTGAGATGCCAGCTCCTTTCATTCAGTCAGTAGCTTCAATCATTTCTGGAGGTTTTTCAATGGCAAAAATCAATGAATATTGTAAATGCACAAACAGTAATTTCTCCGCATTGCAAGGTGCAATTCTGAAATTTTTTGCTTTTTCCTGCTCCTCTTAGCATGATAAAGAAGATTCAAAGAGAGTGAGATGTCAGCTCCTTTCATTCAGTCAGTAGCTTCAAACATTTCTGGTATATGAATAACATGATGTTTTTCAATGGCAAAAATCAATGAATATTGTAAATGCACAAACAGTAATTTCTCCGCATTGCAAGGTGCAATTCTGAAATTTTTTGCTTTTTCCTGCTCCTCTTAGCATGATAAAGAAGATTCAAAGAGAGTGAGATGCCAGCTCCTTTCATTCAGTCAGTAGCTTCAATCATTTCTGGACGTTTTTCAATGGCAAAAATCAATGAATATTGTAAATGCACAAACAGTAATTTCTCCGCATTGCAAGGTGCAATTCTGAAATTTTTTGCTTTTTCCTGCTCCTCTTAGCATGATAAAGAAGATTCAAAGAGAGTGAGATGCCAGCTCCTTTCATTCAGTCAGTAGCTTCAAACATTTCTGGTATATGAATAACATGATGTTTTTCAATGGCAAAAATCAATGAATATTGTAAATGCACAAACAGTAATTTCTCCGCATTGCAAGGTGCAAGTCTGAAATTTTTTGCTTTTTCCTGCTCCTCTTAGCATGATAAAGAAGATTCAAAGAGAGTGAGATGCCAGCTCCTTTCATTCAGTCAGTAGCTTCAATCATTTCTGGATGTTTTTCAATGGCAAAAATCAATGAATATTGTAAATGCACAAACTGTAATTTCTCCGTATTGCAAGGTGCAATTCTGAAATTTTTTGCTTTTTCCTGCTCCTCTTAGCATGATAAAGAAGATTCAAAGAGAGTGAGATGCCAGCTCCTTTCATTCAGTCAGTAGCTTCAATCATTTCTGGACGTTTTTCAATGGCAAAAATCAATGAATATTGTAAATGCACAAACAGTAATTTCTCCGCATTGCAAGGTGCAATTCTGAAATTTTTTGCTTTTTCCTGCTCCTCTTAGCATGATAAAGAAGATTCAAAGAGAGTGAGATGACAGCTCCTTTCATTTAGTCAGTACCTTCAATCATTTCTGGACGTTTTTCAATGGCAAAAATCAATGAATATTGTAAATGCACAAACAGTAATTTCTCCGCATTGCAAGGTGCAATTCTGAAATTTTTTGCTTTTTCCCGCTCCTCTTAGCATGATAAAGAAGATTGAAAGAGAGTGAGGTGCCAGCTCCTTTCATTCAGTCAGTAGCTTCAAACATTTCTGGTATATGAATAACATGTTTTTCAATGGCAAAAATCAATGAATATTGTAAATGCACAAACAGTAATTTCTCCGCATTGCAAGGTGCAATTCTGAAATTTTTTGATTTTTCCTGCTCCTCTTTGCATGATAAAGAAGATTCAAAGAGAGTGAGATGCCAGCTCCTTTCATTCAGTCAGTAGCTTCAATCATTTCTGGACGTTTTTCAATGGCAAAAATCAATGAATATTGTAAATGCACAAACAGTAATTTCTCCGCATTGCAAGGTGCAATTCTGAAATTTTTTGCTTTTTCCTGCTCCTCTTAGCATGATAAAGAAGATTCAAAGAGAGTGAGATGCCAGCTCCTTTCATTCAGTCAGTAGCTTCAAACATTTCTGGTATATGAATAACATGATGTTTTTCAATGGCAAAAATCAATGAATATTGTAAATGCACAAACAGTAATTTCTCCGCATTGCAAGGTGCAAGTCTGAAATTTTTTGCTTTTTCCTGCTCCTCTTAGCATGATAAAGAAGATTCAAAGAGAGTGAGATGCCAGCTACTTTCATTCAGTCAGTAGCTTCAATCATTTCTGGACGTTTTTCAATGGTAAAAATCAATGAATATTGTAAATGCACAAACAGTAATTTCTCCACATTGCAAGGTGCAATTCTGAAATTTTTTGCTTTTTCCTGCTCCTCTTAGCATGATAAAGAAGATTCAAAGAGAGTGAGATGCCAGCTCCTTTCATTCAGTCAGTAGCTTCAAACATTTCTGGTATATGAATAACATGATGTTTTTCAATGGCAAAAATCAATGAATATTGTAAATGCACAAACAGTAATTTCTCCGCATTGCAAGGTGCAATTCTGAAATTTTTTGCTTTTTCCTGCTCCTCTTAGCATGATAAAGAAGATTCAAAGAGAGTGAGATGCCAGCTCCTTTCATTCAGTCAGTAGCTTCAATCATTTCTGGATGTTTTTCAATGGCAAAAATCAATGAATATTCTAAATGCACAAACTGTAATTTCTCCGCATTGCAAGGTGCAATTCTGAAATTTTTTGCTTTTTCCTGCTCCTCTTAGCATGATAAAGAAGATTCAAAGAGAGTGAGATGCCAGCTCCTTTCATTCAGTCAGTAGCTTCAATCATTTCTGGACGTTTTTCAGTGGCAAAAATCAATGAATATTGTAAATGCACAAACAGTAATTTCTCCGCATTGCAAGGTGCAATTCTGAAATTTTTTGCTTTTTCCTGCTCCTCTTAGCATGATAAAGAAGATTCAAAGAGAGTGAGATGCCAGCTCCTTTCATTCAGTCAGTACCTTCAATCATTTCTGGACGTTTTTCAATGGCAAAAATCAATGAATATTGTAAATGCACAAACAGTAATTTCTCCGCATTGCAAGGTGCAAGTCTGAAATTTTTTGCTTTTTCCTGCTCCTCTTAGCATGATAAAGAAGATTCAAAGAGAGTGAGATGCCAGCTACTTTCATTCAGTCAGTAGCTTCAATCATTTCTGGACGTTTTTCAATGGTAAAAATCAATGAATATTGTAAATGCACAAACAGTAATTTCTCCACATTGCAAGGTGCAATTCTGAAATTTTTTGCTTTTTCCTGCTCCTCTTAGCATGATAACGAAGATTCAAAGAGAGTGAGATGCCAGCTCCTTTCATTCAGTCAGTAGCTTCAAACATTTCTGGTATATGAATAACATGATGTTTTTCAATGGCAAAAATCAATGAATATTGTAAATGCACAAACAGTAATTTCTCCGCATTGCAAGGTGCAATTCTGAAATTTTTTGCTTTTTCCTGCTCCTCTTAGCATGATAAAGAAGATTCAAAGAGAGTGAGATGCCAGCTCCTTTCATTCAGTCAGTAGCTTCAATCATTTCTGGATGTTTTTCAATGGCAAAAATCAATGAATATTGTAAATGCACAAACTGTAATTTCTCCGCATTGCAAGGTGCAATTCTGAAATTTTTTGCTTTTTCCTGCTCCTCTTAGCATGATAACGAAGATTCAAAGAGAGTGAGATGCCAGCTCCTTTCATTCAGTCAGTAGCTTCAAACATTTCTGGTATATGAAAAACATGTTTTTCAATGGCAAAAATCAATGAATATTGTAAATGCACAAACAGTAATATCTCCACATTGCAAGGTGCAATTCTGAAATTCTTTGCTTTTTCCTGCTAATCCTAGCTTGATAAAGAAGATTCAAAGAGAGTGAGATGCCAGCTCCTTTCATTCAGTCAGTAGCTTCAAACATTTCTGGTATATGAAAAACATGTTTTTCAATGGCAAAAATCAATGAATATTGTAAATGCACAAACAGTAATTTCTCCGCATTGCAAGGTGCAATTCTGAAATTTTTTGCTTTTTCCTGCTCCTCTTAGCATGATAAAGAAGATTCAAAGAGAGTGAGATGCCAGCTCCTTTCATTCAGTCAGTAGCTTCAAACATTTCTGGTATATGAAAAACATGTTTTTCAATGGCAAAAATCAATGAATATTGTAAATGCACAAACAGTAATATCTCCACATTGCAAGGTGCAATTCTGAAATTCTTTGCTTTTTCCTGCAAATCCTAGCTTGATAAAGAAGATTCAAAGAGAGTGAGATGCCAGCTCCTTTCATTCAGTCAGTAGCTTCAAACATTTCTGGTATATGAAAAACATGTTTTTCAATGGCAAAAATCAATGAATATTGTAAATGCACAAACAGTAATATCTCCACATTGCAAGGTGCAATTCTGAAATTTTTAGCTTTTTCCTGTTAATCCTAGCATGATAAAGAACATTCAAAGAGAGTGAGATGCCAGCTCCTTTCATTCAGTCAGTAGCTTCAAACATTTCTGGACGTTTTTCAATGGCAAAAATCAATGAATATTGTAAATGCACAAACAGTAATATCTCCACATTGCAAGGTGCAATTCTGAAATTTTTTGCTTTTTCCTGTTAATCCTAGCATGATAAAGAAGATTCAAAGAGAGTGAGATGCCAGCTCCTTTCATTCAGTCAGTAGCTTCAAACATTTCTGGTATATGAAAAACATGTTTTTCAATGGCAAAAATCAATGAATATTGTAAATGCACAAACAGTAATATCTCCACATTGCAAGGTGCAATTCTGAAATTTTTTGCTTTTTCCTGCTAATCCTAGCATGATAAAGAAGATTCAAAGAGAGTGAGATGCCAGCTCCTTTCATTCAGTCAGTAGCTTCAAACATTTCTGGTATATGAAAAACATGTTTTTCAATGGCAAAAATCAATGAATATTGTAAATGCACAAACAGTAATATCTCCACATTGCAAGGTGCAATTCTGAAATTTTTTGCTTTTTCCTGCTAATCCTAGCATGATAAAGAAGATTCAAAGAGAGTGAGATGCCAGCTCCTTTCATTCAGTCAGTAGCTTCAAACATTTCTGGACGTTTTTCAATGGCAAAAATCAATGAATATTGTAAATGCACAAACAGTAATATCTCCACATTGCAAGGTGCAATTCTGAAATTTTTTGCTTTTTCCTGTTAATCCTAGCATGATAAAGAAGATTCAAAGAGAGTGAGATGCCAGCTCCTTTCATTCAGTCAGTAGCTTCAAACATTTCTGGACGTTTTTCAATGGCAAAAATCAATGAATATTGTAAATGCACAAACAGTAATATCTCCACATTGCAAGGTGCAATTCTGAAATTTTTTGCTTTTTCCTGTTAATCCTAGCATGATAAAGAAGATTCAAAGAGAGTGAGATGCCAGCTCCTTTCATTCAGTCAGTAGCTTCAAACATTTCTGGTATATGAAAAACATGTTTTTCAATGGCAAAAATCAATGAATATTGTAAATGCACAAACAGTAATATCTCCACATTGCAAGGTGCAATTCTGAAATTTTTTGCTTTTTCCTGTTAATCCTAGCATGATAAAGAAGATTCAAAGAGAGTGAGATGCCAGCTCCTTTCATTCAGTCAGTAGCTTCAAACATTTCTGGTATATGAAAAACATGTTTTTCAATGGCAAAAATCAATGAATATTTTAAATGCACAAACAGTAATATCTCCACATTGCAAGGTGCAATTCTGAAATTTTTTGCTTTTTCCTGCTAATCCTAGCATGATAAAGAAGATTCAAAGAGAGTGAGATGCCAGCTCCTTTCATTCAGTCAGTAGCTTCAAACATTTCTGGACGTTTTTCAATGGCAAAAATCAATGAATATTGTAAATGCACAAACAGTAATATCTCCACATTGCAAGGTGCAATTCTGAAATTTTTTGCTTTTTCCTGTTAATCCTAGCATGATAAAGAAGATTCAAAGAGAGTGAGATGCCAGCTCCTTTCATTCAGTCAGTAGCTTCAAACATTTCTGGTATATGAAAAACATGTTTTTCAATGGCAAAAATCAATGAATATTGTAAATGCACAAACAGTAATATCTCCACATTGCAAGGTGCAATTCTGAAATTTTTTGCTTTTTCCTGTTAATCCTAGCATGATAAAGAAGATTCAAAGAGAGTGACATGCCAGCTCCTTTCATTCAGTCAGTAGCTTCAAACATTTCTGGTATATGAAAAACATGTTTTTCAATGGCAAAAATCAATGAATATTGTAAATGCACAAACAGTAATATCTCCACATTGCAAGGTGCAATTCTGAAATTTTTTGCTTTTTCCTGCTAATCCTAGCATGATAAAGAAGATTCAAAGAGAGTGAGATGCCAGCTCCTTTCATTCAGTCAGTAGCTTCAAACATTTCTGGACGTTTTTCAATGGCAAAAATCAATGAATATTGTAAATGCACAAACAGTAATATCTCCACATTGCAAGGTGCAATTCTGAAATTTTTTGCTTTTTCCTGTTAATCCTAGCATGATAAAGAAGATTCAAAGAGAGTGAGATGCCAGCTCCTTTCATTCAGTCAGTAGCTTCAAACATTTCTGGTATATGAAAAACATGTTTTTCAATGGCAAAAATCAATGAATATTGTAAATGCACAAACAGTAATATCTCCACATTGCAAGGTGCAATTCTGAAATTTTTTGCTTTTTCCTGCTAATCCTAGCATGATAAAGAAGATTCAAAGAGAGTGAGATGCCAGCTCCTTTCATTCAGTCAGTAGCTTCAAACATTTCTGGTATATGAAAAACACATGTTTTTCAATGGCAAAAATCAATGAATATTGTAAATGCACAAACAGTAATATCTCCACATTGCAAGGTGCAATTCTGAAATTTTTTGCTTTTTCCTGCTAATCCTAGCATGATAAAGAAGATTCAAAGAGAGTGAGATGCCAGCTCCTTTCATTCAGTCAGTAGCTTCAAACATTTCTGGTATATGAAAAACATGTTTTTCAATGGCAAAAATCAATGAATATTGTAAATGCACAAACAGTAATATCTCCACATTGCAAGGTGCAATTCTGAAATTTTTAGCTTTTTCCTGTTAATCCTAGCATGATAAAGAAGATTCAAAGAGAGTGAGATGCCAGCTCCTTTCATTCAGTCAGTAGCTTCAAACATTTCTGGACGTTTTTCAATGGCAAAAATCAATGAATATTGTAAATGCACAAACAGTAATATCTCCACATTGCAAGGTGCAATTCTGAAATTTTTTGCTTTTTCCTGTTAATCCTAGCATGATAAAGAAGATTCAAAGAGAGTGAGATGCCAGCTCCTTTCATTCAGTCAGTAGCTTCAAACATTTCTGGTATATGAAAAACGTTTTTCAATGGCAAAAATCAATGAATATTGTAAATGCACAAACAGTAATATCTCCACATTGCAAGGTGCAATTCTGAAATTTTTTGCTTTTTCCTGCTAATCCTAGCATGATAAAGAAGATTCAAAGAGAGTGAGATGCCAGCTCCTTTCATTCAGTCAGTAGCTTCAAACATTTCTGGTATATGAAAAACATGTTTTTCAATGGCAAAAATCAATGAATATTGTAAATGCACAAACAGTAATATCTCCACATTGCAAGGTGCAATTCTGAAATTTTTTGCTTTTTCCTGCTAATCCTAGCATGATAAAGAAGATTCAAAGAGAGTGAGATGCCAGCTCCTTTCATTCAGTCAGTAGCTTCAAACATTTCTGGACGTTTTTCAATGGCAAAAATCAATGAATATTGTAAATGCACAAACAGTAATATCTCCACATTGCAAGGTGCAATTCTGAAATTTTTTGCTTTTTCCTGTTAATCCTAGCATGATAAAGAAGATTCAAAGAGAGTGAGATGCCAGCTCCTTTCATTCAGTCAGTAGCTTCAAACATTTCTGGTATATGAAAAACATGTTTTTCAATGGCAAAAATCAATGAATATTGTAAATGCACAAACAGTAATATCTCCACATTGCAAGGTGCAATTCTGAAATTTTTTGCTTTTTCCTGTTAATCCTAGCATGATAAAGAAGATTCAAAGAGAGTGAGATGCCAGCTCCTTTCATTCAGTCAGTAGCTTCAAACATTTCTGGTATATGAAAAACATGTTTTTCAATGGCAAAAATCAATGAATATTGTAAATGCACAAACAGTAATATCTCCACATTGCAAGGTGAAATTCTGAAATTTTTTGCTTTTTCCTGTTAATCCTAGCATGATAAAGAAGATTCAAAGAGAGTGAGATGCCAGCTCCTTTCATTCAGTCAGTAGCTTCAAACATTTCTGGTATATGAAAAACATGTTTTTCAATGGCAAAAATCAATGAATATTGTAAATGCACAAACAGTAATATCTCCACATTGCAAGGTGCAATTCTGAAATTTTTTGCTTTTTCCTGCTAATCCTAGCATGATAAAGAAGATTCAAAGAGAGTGAGATGCCAGCTCCTTTCATTCAGTCAGTAGCTTCAATCATTTCTGGACATTTTTCAATGGCAAAAATCAATGAATATTGTAAATGCACAAACAGTAATTTCTCCGCATTGCAAGGTGCAATTCTGAAATTTTTTGCTTTTTCCTGCTCCTCTTAGCATGATAAAGAAGATTCAAAGAGAGTGAGATGACAGCTCCTTTCATTCAGTCAGTAGCTTCAATCATTTCTGGACGTTTTTCAATGGCAAAAATCAATGAATATTGTAAATGCACAAACAGTAATTTCTCCGCATTGCAAGGTGCAATTCTGAAATTTTTTGCTTTTTCCTGCTCCTCTTAGCATGATAAAGAAGATTCAAAGAGAATGAGGTGCCAGCTCCTTTCATTCAGTCAGGAGCTTCAAACATTTCTGGTATATGAATAACATGTTTTTCAATGGCAAAAATCAATGAATATTGTAAATGCACAAACAGTAATTTCTCCGCATTGCAAGGTGCAATTCTGAAATTTTTTGCTTTTTCCTGCTCCTCTTAGCATGATAAAGAAGATTCAAAGAGAGTGAGATGCCAGCTCCTTTCATTCAGTCAGTAGCTTCAATCATTTCTGGACGTTTTTCAATGGCAAAAATCAATGAATATTGTAAATGCACAAACAGTAATTTCTCCGCATTGGAAGGTGCAATTCTGAAATTTTTTGCTTTTTCCTGCTCCTCTTAGCATGATAAACAAGATTCAAAGAGAGTGAGATGCCAGCTCCTTTCATTCAGTCAGTAGCTTCAATCATTTCTGGACGTTTTTCAATGGCAAAAATCATTGAATATTGTAAATGCACAAACAGTAATTTCTCCGCATTGCAAGGTGCAATTCTGAAATTTTTTACTTTTTCCTGCTCCTCTTAGCATGATAAAGAAGATTCAAAGAGAGTGAGATGCCAGCTCCTTTCATTCAGTCAGTAGCTTCAATCATTTCTGGTATATGAATAACATGATGTTTTTCATTCGCAAAAATCAATGAATATTGTAAATGCACAAACAGTAATTTCTCCGCATTGCAAGGTGCAATTCTGAAATTTTTTGCTTTTTCCTGCTCCTCTTAGCATAATAAAGAAGATTCAAAGAGAGTGAGATGCCAGCTCCTTTCATTCAGTCAGTAGCTTCAATCATTTCTGGATGTTTTTCAATGGCAAAAATCAATGAATATTGTAAATGCACAAACAGTAATTTCTCCGCATTGCAAGGTGCAATTCTGAAATTTTTTGCTTTTTCCTGCTCCTCTTAGCATGATAAAGAAGATTCAAAGAGAGTGAGATGCCAGCTCCTTTCCTTCAGTCAGTAGCTTCAATCATTTCTGGTATATGAATAACATGATGTTTTTCAATGGCAAAAATCAATGAATTTTGTAAATGCACAAACAGTAATTTCTCCGCATTGCAAGGCGCAATTCTGAAATTTTTTGCTTTTTCCTGCTCCTCTTAGCATGATAAAGAAGATTCAAAGAGAGTGAGATGCCAGCTCCTTTCATTCAGTCAGTAGCTTCAATCATTTCTGGACATTTTTCAATGGCAAAAATCAATGAATATTGTAAATGCACAAACAGTAATTTCTCCGCATTGCAAGGTGCAATTCTGAAATTTTTTGCTTTTTCCTGCTCCTCTTAGCATGATAAAGAAGATTCAAAGAGAGTGAGATGCCAGCTCCTTTCATTCAGTCAGTAGCTTCAATCATTTCTGGACGTTTTTCAATGGCAAAAATCAATGAATATTGTAAATGCACAAACAGTAATTTCTCCGCATTGCAAGGTGCAATTCTGAAATTTTTTGCTTTTTCCTGCTCCTCTTAGCATGATAAAGAAGATTCAAAGAGAGTGAGATGCCAGCTCCTTTCATTCAGTCAGTACCTTCAATCATTTCTGGACGTTTTTCAATGGCAAAAATCAATGAATATTGTAAATGCACAAACAGTAATTTCTCCGCATTGCAAGGTGCAATTCTGAAATTTTTTGCTTTTTCCTGCTCCTCTTAGCATGATAAAGAAGATTCAAAGAGAGTGAGGTGCCAGCTCCTTTCATTCAGTCAGGAGCTTCAAACATTTCTGGTATATGAATAACATGTTTTTCAATGGCAAAAATCAATGAATATTGTAAATGCACAAACAGTAATTTCTCCGCATTGCAAGGTGCAATTCTGAAATTTTTTGCTTTTTCCTGCTCCTCTTAGCATGATAAAGAAGATTCAAAGAGAGTGAGATGCCAGCTCCTTTCATTCAGTCAGTAGCTTCAATCATTTCTGGACGTTTTTCAATGGCAAAAATCAATGAATATTGTAAATGCACAAACAGTAATTTCTCCGCATTGGAAGGTGCAATTCTGAAATTTTTTGCTTTTTCCTGCTCCTCTTAGCATGATAAACAAGATTCAAAGAGAGTGAGATGCCAGCTCCTTTCATTCAGTCAGTAGCTTCAATCATTTCTGGACGTTTTTCAATGGCAAAAATCATTGAATATTGTAAATGCACAAACAGTAATTTCTCCGCATTGCAAGGTGCAATTCTGAAATTTTTTACTTTTTCCTGCTCTTCTTAGCATGATAAAGAAGATTCAAAGAGAGTGAGATGCCAGCTCCTTTCATTCAGTCAGTAGCTTCAATCATTTCTGGTATATGAATAACATGATGTTTTTCATTCGCAAAAATCAATGAATATTGTAAATGCACAAACAGTAATTTCTCCGCATTGCAAGGTGCAATTCTGAAATTTTTTGCTTTTTCCTGCTCCTCTTAGCATAATAAAGAAGATTCAAAGAGAGTGAGATGCCAGCTCCTTTCATTCAGTCAGTAGCTTCAATCATTTCTGGATGTTTTTCAATGGCAAAAATCAATGAATATTGTAAATGCACAAACAGTAATTTCTCCGCATTGCAAGGTGCAATTCTGAAATTTTTTGCTTTTTCCTGCTCCTCTTAGCATGATAAAGAAGATTCAAAGAGAGTGAGATGCCAGCTCCTTTCCTTCAGTCAGTAGCTTCAATCATTTCTGGTATATGAATAACATGATGTTTTTCAATGGCAAAAATCAATGAATTTTGTAAATGCACAAACAGTAATTTCTCCGCATTGCAAGGCGCAATTCTGAAATTTTTTGCTTTTTCCTGCTCCTCTTAGCATGATAAAGAAGATTCAAAGAGAGTGAGATGCCAGCTCCTTTCATTCAGTCAGTAGCTTCAATCATTTCTGGACATTTTTCAATGGCAAAAATCAATGAATATTGTAAATGCACAAACAGTAATTTCTCCGCATTGCAAGGTGCAATTCTGAAATTTTTTGCTTTTTCCTGCTCCTCTTAGCATGATAAAGAAGATTCAAAGAGAGTGAGATGCCAGCTCCTTTCATTCAGTCAGTAGCTTCAATCATTTCTGGACGTTTTTCAATGGCAAAAATCAATGAATATTGTAAATGCACAAACAGTAATTTCTCCGCATTGCAAGGTGCAATTCTGAAATTTTTTGCTTTTTCCTGCTCCTCTTAGCATGATAAAGAAGATTCAAAGAGAGTGAGATGCCAGCTCCTTTCATTCAGTCAGTACCTTCAATCATTTCTGGACGTTTTTCAATGGCAAAAATCAATGAATATTGTAAATGCACAAACAGTAATTTCTCCGCATTGCAAGGTGCAATTCTGAAATTTTTTGCTTTTTCCTGCTCCTCTTAGCATGATAAAGAAGATTCAAAGAGAGTGAGATGCCAGCTCCTTTCATTCAGTCAGTACCTTCAATCATTTCTGGACGTTTTTCAATGGCAAAAATCAATGAATATTGTAAATGCACAAACAGTAATTTCTCCGCATTGCAAGGTGCAATTCTGAAATTTTTTGCTTTTTCCTGCTCCTCTTAGCATGATAAAGAAGATTCAAAGAGAGTGAGATGCCAGCTCCTTTCATTCAGTCAGTAGCTTCAATCATTTCTGGACGTTTTTCAATGGTAAAAATCAATGAATATTGTAAATGCACAAACTGTAATTTCTCCGCATTGCAAGGTGCAATTCTGAAATTTTTTGCTTTTTCCTGCTCCTCTTAGCATGATAAAGAAGATTCAAAGAGAGTGAGATGCCAGCTCCTTTCATTCAGTCAGTAGCTTCAATCATTTCTGGACGTTTTTCAATGGCAAAAATCAATGAATATTGTAAATGCACAAACAGTAATTTCTCCGCATTGCAAGGTGCAATTCTGAAATTTTTTGCTTTTTCCTGCTCCTCTTAGCATGATAAAGAAGATTCAAAGAGAGTGAGATGCCAGCTCCTTTCATTCAGTCAGTACCTTCAATCATTTCTGGACGTTTTTCAATGGCAAAAATCAATGAATATTGTAAATGCACAAACAGTAATTTCTCCGCATTGCAAGGTGCAATTCTGAAATTTTTTGCTTTTTCCTGCTCCTCTTAGCATGATAAAGAAGATTCAAAGAGAGTGAGGTGCCAGCTCCTTTCATTCAGTCAGGAGCTTCAAACATTTCTGGTATATGAATAACATGTTTTTCAATGGCAAAAATCAATGAATATTGTAAATGCACAAACAGTAATTTCTCCGCATTGCAAGGTGCAATTCTGAAATTTTTTGCTTTTTCCTGCTCCTCTTAGCATGATAAAGAAGATTCAAAGAGAGTGAGATGCCAGCTCCTTTCATTCAGTCAGTAGCTTCAATCATTTCTGGACGTTTTTCAATGGCAAAAATCAATGAATATTGTAAATGCACAAACAGTAATTTCTCCGCATTGGAAGGTGCAATTCTGAAATTTTTTGCTTTTTCCTGCTCCTCTTAGCATGATAAACAAGATTCAAAGAGAGTGAGATGCCAGCTCCTTTCATTCAGTCAGTAGCTTCAATCATTTCTGGACGTTTTTCAATGGCAAAAATCATTGAATATTGTAAATGCACAAACAGTAATTTCTCCGCATTGCAAGGTGCAATTCTGAAATTTTTTACTTTTTCCTGCTCTTCTTAGCATGATAAAGAAGATTCAAAGAGAGTGAGATGCCAGCTCCTTTCATTCAGTCAGTAGCTTCAATCATTTCTGGTATATGAATAACATGATGTTTTTCATTCGCAAAAATCAATGAATATTGTAAATGCACAAACAGTAATTTCTCCGCATTGCAAGGTGCAATTCTGAAATTTTTTGCTTTTTCCTGCTCCTCTTAGCATAATAAAGAAGATTCAAAGAGAGTGAGATGCCAGCTCCTTTCATTCAGTCAGTAGCTTCAATCATTTCTGGATGTTTTTCAATGGCAAAAATCAATGAATATTGTAAATGCACAAACAGTAATTTCTCCGCATTGCAAGGTGCAATTCTGAAATTTTTTGCTTTTTCCTGCTCCTCTTAGCATGATAAAGAAGATTCAAAGAGAGTGAGATGCCAGCTCCTTTCCTTCAGTCAGTAGCTTCAATCATTTCTGGTATATGAATAACATGATGTTTTTCAATGGCAAAAATCAATGAATTTTGTAAATGCACAAACAGTAATTTCTCCGCATTGCAAGGCGCAATTCTGAAATTTTTTGCTTTTTCCTGCTCCTCTTAGCATGATAAAGAAGATTCAAAGAGAGTGAGATGCCAGCTCCTTTCATTCAGTCAGTAGCTTCAATCATTTCTGGACATTTTTCAATGGCAAAAATCAATGAATATTGTAAATGCACAAACAGTAATTTCTCCGCATTGCAAGGTGCAATTCTGAAATTTTTTGCTTTTTCCTGCTCCTCTTAGCATGATAAAGAAGATTCAAAGAGAGTGAGATGCCAGCTCCTTTCATTCAGTCAGTAGCTTCAATCATTTCTGGACGTTTTTCAATGGCAAAAATCAATGAATATTGTAAATGCACAAACAGTAATTTCTCCGCATTGCAAGGTGCAATTCTGAAATTTTTTGCTTTTTCCTGCTCCTCTTAGCATGATAAAGAAGATTCAAAGAGAGTGAGATGCCAGCTCCTTTCATTCAGTCAGTACCTTCAATCATTTCTGGACGTTTTTCAATGGCAAAAATCAATGAATATTGTAAATGCACAAACAGTAATTTCTCCGCATTGCAAGGTGCAATTCTGAAATTTTTTGCTTTTTCCTGCTCCTCTTAGCATGATAAAGAAGATTCAAAGAGAGTGAGATGCCAGCTCCTTTCATTCAGTCAGTAGCTTCAATCATTTCTGGACGTTTTTCAATGGCAAAAATCAATGAATATTGTAAATGCACAAACTGTAATTTCTCCGCATTGCAAGGTGCAATTCTGAAATTTTTTGCTTTTTCCTGCTCCTCTTAGCATGATAAAGAAGATTCAAAGAGAGTGAGATGCCAGCTCCTTTCATTCTGTCAGTAGCTTCAATCATTTCTGGTATATGAATAACATGATGTTTTTCAATAGCAAAAATCAATGAATATTGTAAATGCACAAACAGTAATTTCTCCGCATTGCAAGGTGCAATTCTGAAATTTTTTGCTTTTTCCTGCTCCTCTTAGCATGATAAAGAAGATTCAAAGAGAGTGAGATGCCAGCTCCTTTCATTCAGTCAGTAGCTTCAATCATTTCTGGACATTTTTCAATGGCAAAAATCAATGAATATTGTAAATGCACAAACAGTAATTTCTCCGCATTGCAAGGTGCAATTCTGAAATTTTTTGCTTTTTCCTGCTCCTGTTAGCATGATAAACAAGATTCAAAGAGAGTGAGATGCCATCTCCTTTCATTCAGTCAGTAGCTTCAATCATTTCTGGACGTTTTTCAATGGCAAAAATCAATGAATATTGTAAATGCACAAACAGTAATTTCTCCGCATTGCAAGGTGCAATTCTGAAATTTTTTGCTTTTTCCTGCTCCTCTTAGCATGATAAAGAAGATTCAAAGAGAGTGAGATGCCAGCTCCTTTCATTCAGTCAGTAGCTTCAATCATTTCTGGTATATGAATAACATGATGTTTTTCAATGGCAAAAATCAATGAATATTGTAAATGCACAAACAGTAATTTCTCCGCATTGCAAGGTGCAATTCTGAAATTTTTTGCTTTTTCCTGTTAATCCTAGCATGATAAAGAAGATTCAAAGAGAGTGAGATGCCAGCTCCTTTCATTCAGTCAGTAGCTTCAAACATTTCTGGTATATGAAAAACATGTTTTTCAATGGCAAAAATCAATGAATATTGTAAATGCACAAACAGTAATATCTCCACATTGCAAGGTGAAATTCTGAAATTTTTTGCTTTTTCCTGTTAATCCTAGCATGATAAAGAAGATTCAAAGAGAGTGAGATGCCAGCTCCTTTCATTCAGTCAGTAGCTTCAAACATTTCTGGTATATGAAAAACATGTTTTTCAATGGCAAAAATCAATGAATATTGTAAATGCACAAACAGTAATATCTCCACATTGCAAGGTGCAATTCTGAAATTTTTTGCTTTTTCCTGCTAATCCTAGCATGATAAAGAAGATTCAAAGAGAGTGAGATGCCAGCTCCTTTCATTCAGTCAGTAGCTTCAATCATTTCTGGACATTTTTCAATGGCAAAAATCAATGAATATTGTAAATGCACAAACAGTAATTTCTCCGCATTGCAAGGTGCAATTCTGAAATTTTTTGCTTTTTCCTGCTCCTCTTAGCATGATAAAGAAGATTCAAAGAGAGTGAGATGACAGCTCCTTTCATTCAGTCAGTAGCTTCAATCATTTCTGGACGTTTTTCAATGGCAAAAATCAATGAATATTGTAAATGCACAAACAGTAATTTCTCCGCATTGCAAGGTGCAATTCTGAAATTTTTTGCTTTTTCCTGCTCCTCTTAGCATGATAAAGAAGATTCAAAGAGAGTGAGGTGCCAGCTCCTTTCATTCAGTCAGGAGCTTCAAACATTTCTGGTATATGAATAACATGTTTTTCAATGGCAAAAATCAATGAATATTGTAAATGCACAAACAGTAATTTCTCCGCATTGCAAGGTGCAATTCTGAAATTTTTTGCTTTTTCCTGCTCCTCTTAGCATGATAAAGAAGATTCAAAGAGAGTGAGATGCCAGCTCCTTTCATTCAGTCAGTAGCTTCAATCATTTCTGGACGTTTTTCAATGGCAAAAATCAATGAATATTGTAAATGCACAAACAGTAATTTCTCCGCATTGGAAGGTGCAATTCTGAAATTTTTTGCTTTTTCCTGCTCCTCTTAGCATGATAAACAAGATTCAAAGAGAGTGAGATGCCAGCTCCTTTCATTCAGTCAGTAGCTTCAATCATTTCTGGACGTTTTTCAATGGCAAAAATCATTGAATATTGTAAATGCACAAACAGTAATTTCTCCGCATTGCAAGGTGCAATTCTGAAATTTTTTACTTTTTCCTGCTCCTCTTAGCATGATAAAGAAGATTCAAAGAGAGTGAGATGCCAGCTCCTTTCATTCAGTCAGTAGCTTCAATCATTTCTGGTATATGAATAACATGATGTTTTTCATTCACAAAAATCAATGAATATTGTAAATGCACAAACAGTAATTTCTCCGCATTGCAAGGTGCAATTCTGAAATTTTTTGCTTTTTCCTGCTCCTCTTAGCATAATAAAGAAGATTCAAAGAGAGTGAGATGCCAGCTCCTTTCATTCAGTCAGTAGCTTCAATCATTTCTGGATGTTTTTCAATGGCAAAAATCAATGAATATTGTAAATGCACAAACAGTAATTTCTCCGCATTGCAAGGTGCAATTCTGAAATTTTTTGCTTTTTCCTGCTCCTCTTAGCATGATAAAGAAGATTCAAAGAGAGTGAGATGCCAGCTCCTTTCCTTCAGTCAGTAGCTTCAATCATTTCTGGTATATGAATAACATGATGTTTTTCAATGGCAAAAATCAATGAATTTTGTAAATGCACAAACAGTAATTTCTCCGCATTGCAAGGCGCAATTCTGAAATTTTTTGCTTTTTCCTGCTCCTCTTAGCATGATAAAGAAGATTCAAAGAGAGTGAGATGCCAGCTCCTTTCATTCAGTCAGTAGCTTCAATCATTTCTGGACATTTTTCAATGGCAAAAATCAATGAATATTGTAAATGCACAAACAGTAATTTCTCCGCATTGCAAGGTGCAATTCTGAAATTTTTTGCTTTTTCCTGCTCCTCTTAGCATGATAAAGAAGATTCAAAGAGAGTGAGATGCCAGCTCCTTTCATTCAGTCAGTAGCTTCAATCATTTCTGGACGTTTTTCAATGGCAAAAATCAATGAATATTGTAAATGCACAAACAGTAATTTCTCCGCATTGCAAGGTGCAATTCTGAAATTTTTTGCTTTTTCCTGCTCCTCTTAGCATGATAAAGAAGATTCAAAGAGAGTGAGATGCCAGCTCCTTTCATTCAGTCAGTACCTTCAATCATTTCTGGACGTTTTTCAATGGCAAAAATCAATGAATATTGTAAATGCACAAACAGTAATTTCTCCGCATTGCAAGGTGCAATTCTGAAATTTTTTGCTTTTTCCTGCTCCTCTTAGCATGATAAAGAAGATTCAAAGAGAGTGAGATGCCAGCTCCTTTCATTCAGTCAGTAGCTTCAATCATTTCTGGACGTTTTTCAATGGCAAAAATCAATGAATATTGTAAATGCACAAACTGTAATTTCTCCGCATTGCAAGGTGCAATTCTGAAATTTTTTGCTTTTTCCTGCTCCTCTTAGCATGATAAAGAAGATTCAAAGAGAGTGAGATGCCAGCTCCTTTCATTCTGTCAGTAGCTTCAATCATTTCTGGTATATGAATAACATGATGTTTTTCAATAGCAAAAATCAATGAATATTGTAAATGCACAAACAGTAATTTCTCCGCATTGCAAGGTGCAATTCTGAAATTTTTTGCTTTTTCCTGCTCCTCTTAGCATGATAAAGAAGATTCAAAGAGAGTGAGATGCCAGCTCCTTTCATTCAGTCAGTAGCTTCAATCATTTCTGGACATTTTTCAATGGCAAAAATCAATGAATATTGTAAATGCACAAACAGTAATTTCTCCGCATTGCAAGGTGCAATTCTGAAATTTTTTGCTTTTTCCTGCTCCTGTTAGCATGATAAACAAGATTCAAAGAGAGTGAGATGCCATCTCCTTTCATTCAGTCAGTAGCTTCAATCATTTCTGGACGTTTTTCAATGGCAAAAATCAATGAATATTGTAAATGCACAAACAGTAATTTCTCCGCATTGCAAGGTGCAATTCTGAAATTTTTTGCTTTTTCCTGCTCCTCTTAGCATGATAAAGAAGATTCAAAGAGAGTGAGATGCCAGCTCCTTTCATTCAGTCAGTAGCTTCAATCATTTCTGGTATATGAATAACATGATGTTTTTCAATGGCAAAAATCAATGAATATTGTAAATGCACAAACAGTAATTTCTCCGCATTGCAAGGTGCAATTCTGAAATTTTTTGCTTTTTCCTGCTCCTCTTAGCATGATAAAGAAGATTCAAAGAGAGTGAGATGCCAGCTCCTTTCATTCAGTCAGTAGCTTCAATCATTTCTGGACGTTTTTCAATGGCAAAAATCAATGAATATTGTAAATGCACAAACAGTAATTTCTCCGCATTGCAAGGTGCAATTCTGAAATTTTTTGCTTTTTCCTGCTCCTCTTAGCATGATAAACAAGATTCAAAGAGAGTGAGATGCCAGCTCCTTTCATTCAGTCAGTAGCTTCAATCATTTCTGGACGTTTTTCAATGGCAAAAATCATTGAATATTGTAAATGCACAAACAGTAATTTCTCCGCATTGCAAGGTGCAATTCTGAAATTTTTTACTTTTTCCTGCTCCTCTTAGCATGATAAAGAAGATTCAAAGAGAGTGAGATGCCAGCTCCTTTCATTCAGTCAGTAGCTTCAATCATTTCTGGTATATGAATAACATGATGTTTTTCAATCGCAAAAATCAATGAATATTGTAAATGCACAAACAGTAATTTCTCCGCATTGCAAGGTGCAATTCTGAAATTTTTTGCTTTTTCCTGCTCCTCTTAGCATGATAAAGAAGATTCAAAGAGAGTGAGATGCCAGCTCCTTTCATTCAGTCAGTAGCTACAATCATTTCTGGATGTTTTTCAATGGCAAAAATCAATGAATATTGTAAATGCACAAACAGTAATTTCTCCGCATTGCAAGGTGCAATTCTGAAATTTTTTGCTTTTTCCTGCTCCTCTTAGCATGATAAAGAAGATTCAAAGAGAGTGAGATGCCAGCTCCTTTCCTTCAGTCAGTAGCTTCAATCATTTCTGGTATATGAATAACATGATGTTTTTCAATGGCAAAAATCAATGAATTTTGTAAATGCACAAACAGTAATTTCTCCGCATTGCAAGGCGCAATTCTGAAATTTTTTGCTTTTTCCTGCTCCTCTTAGCATGATAAAGAAGATTCAAAGAGAGGGAGATGCCAGCTCCTTTCATTCAGTCAGTAGCTTCAATCATTTCTGGACATTTTTCAATGGCAAAAATCAATGAATATTGTAAATGCACAAACAGTAATTTCTCCGCATTGCAAGGTGCAATTCTGAAATTTTTTGCTTTTTCCTGCTCCTCTTAGCATGATAAAGAAGATTCAAAGAGAGTGAGATGCCAGCTCCTTTCATTCAGTCAGTAGCTTCAATCATTTCTGGACGTTTTTCAATGGCAAAAATCAATGAATATTGTAAATGCACAAACAGTAATTTCTCCGCATTGCAAGGTGTAATTCTGAAATTTTTTGCTTTTTCCTGCTCCTCTTAGCATGATAAAGAAGATTCAAAGAGAGTGATATGCCAGCTCCTTTCATTCAGTCAGTACCTTCAATCATTTCTGGACGTTTTTCAATGGCAAAAATCAATGAATATTGTAAATGCACAAACAGTAATTTCTCCGCATTGCAAGGTGCAATTCTGAAATTTTTTGCTTTTTCCTGCTCCTCTTAGCATGATAAAGAAGATTCAAAGAGAGTGAGATGCCAGCTCCTTTCATTCAGTCAGTAGCTTCAATCATTTCTGGACGTTTTTCAATGGCAAAAATCAATGAATATTGTAAATGCACAAACTGTAATTTCTCCGCATTGCAAGGTGCAATTCTGAAATTTTTTGCTTTTTCCTGCTCCTCTTAGCATGATAAAGAAGATTCAAAGAGAGTGAGATGCCAGCTCCTTTCATTCAGTCAGTAGCTTCAATCATTTCTGGTATATGAATAACATGATGTTTTTCAATAGCAAAAATCAATGAATATTGTAAATGCACAAACAGTAATTTCTCCGCATTGCAAGGTGCAATTCTGAAATTTTTTGCTTTTTCCTGCTCCTCTTAGCATGATAAAGAAGATTCAAAGAGAGTGAGATGCCAGCTCCTTTCATTCAGTCAGTAGCTTCAATCATTTCTGGACGTTTTTCAATGGCAAAAATCAATGAATATTGTAAATGCACAAACAGTAATTTCTCCACATTGCAAGGTGCAATTCTGAAATTTTTTGCTTTTTCCTGCTCCTCTTAGCATGATAAACAAGATTCAAAGAGAGTGAGATGCCAGCTCCTTTCATTCAGTCAGTAGCTTCAATCATTTCTGGACGTTTTTCAATGGCAAAAATCATTGAATATTGTAAATGCACAAACAGTAATTTCTCCGCATTGCAAGGTGCAATTCTGAAATTTTTTACTTTTTCCTGCTCCTCTTAGCATGATAAAGAAGATTCAAAGAGAGTGAGATGCCAGCTCCTTTCATTCAGTCAGTAGCTTCAATCATTTCTGGACGTTTTTCAATGGCAAAAATCAATGAATATTGTAAATGCACAAACAGTAATTTCTCCGCATTGCAAGGTGCAATTCTGAAATTTTTTGCTTTTTCCTGCTCCTCTTAGCATGATAAAGAAGATTCAAAGAGAGTGAGATGCCAGCTCCTTTCCTTCAGTCAGTAGCTTCAATCATTTCTGGTATATGAATAACATGATGTTTTTCAATGGCAAAAATCAATGAATTTTGTAAATGCACAAACAGTAATTTCTCCGCATTGCAAGGCGCAATTCTGAAATTTTTTGCTTTTTCCTGCTCCTCTTAGCATGATAAAGAAGATTCAAAGAGAGTGAGATGCCAGCTCCTTTCATTCAGTCAGTAGCTTCAATCATTTCTGGACATTTTTCAATGGCAAAAATCAATGAATATTGTAAATGCACAAACAGTAATTTCTCCGCATTGCAAGGTGCAATTCTGAAATTTTTTGCTTTTTCCTGCTCCTCTTAGCATGATAAAGAAGATTCAAAGAGAGTGAGATGCCAGCTCCTTTCATTCAGTCAGTAGCTTCAATCATTTCTGGACGTTTTTCAATGGCAAAAATCAATGAATATTGTAAATGCACAAACAGTAATTTCTCCGCATTGCAAGGTGCAATTCTGAAATTTTTTGCTTTTTCCTGCTCCTCTTAGCATGATAAAGAAGATTCAAAGAGAGTGAGGTGCCAGCTCCTTTCATTCAGTCAGGAGCTTCAAACATTTCTGGTATATGAATAACATGTTTTTCAATGGCAAAAATCAATGAATATTGTAAATGCACAAACAGTAATTTCTCCGCATTGCAAGGTGCAATTCTGAAATTTTTTGCTTTTTCCTGCTCCTCTTAGCATGATAAAGAAGATTCAAAGAGAGTGAGATGCCAGCTCCTTTCATTCAGTCAGTAGCTTCAATCATTTCTGGATGTTTTTCAATGGCAAAAATCAATGAATATTGTAAATGCACAAACTGTAATTTCTCCGCATTGCAAGGTGCAATTCTGAAATTTTTTGCTTTTTCCTGCTCCTCTTAGCATGATAAAGAAGATTCAAAGAGAGTGAGATTCCAGCTCCTTTCATTCAGTCAGTAGCTTCAATCATTTCTGGACGTTTTTCAATGGCAAAAATCAATGAATATTGTAAATGCACAAACAGTAATTTCTCCGCATTGCAAGGTGCAATTCTGAAATTTTTTGCTTTTTCCTGCTCCTCTTAGCATGATAAAGAAGTTTCAAAGAGAGTGAGATGCCAGCTCCTTTCATTCAGTCAGTAGCTTCAAACATTTCTGGTATATGAATAACATGATGTTTTTCAATGGCAAAAATCAATGAATATTGTAAATGCACAAACAGTAATTTCTCCGCATTGCAAGGTGCAAGTCTGAAATTTTTTGCTTTTTCCTGCTCCTCTTAGCATGATAAAGAAGATTCAAAGAGAGTGAGATGCCAGCTCCTTTCATTCAATCAGTAGCTTCAAACATTTCTGGTATATGAATAACATGATGTTTTTCAATGGCAAAAATCAATGAATATTGTAAATGCACAAACAGTAATTTCTCCGCATTGCAAGGTGCAAGTCTGAAATTTTTTGCTTTATCCTGCTCCTCTTAGCATGATAAAGAAGATTCAAAGAGAGTGAGATGCCAGCTCCTTTCATTCAGTCAGTAGCTTCAATCATTTCTGGTATATGAATAACATGATGTTTTTCAATGGCAAAAATCAATGAATATTGTAAATGCACAAACAGTAATTTCTCCGCATTGCAAGGTGCAATTCTGAAATTTTTTGCTTTTTCCTGCTCCTCTTAGCATGATAAAGAAGATTCAAAGAGAGTGAGATGCCAGCTCCTTTCATTCAGTCAGTAGCTTCAAACATTTCTGGTATATGAATAACATGATGTTTTTCAATGGCAAAAATCAATGAATATTGTAAATGCACAAACAGTAATTTCTCCGCATTGCAAGGTGCAATTCTGAAATTTTTTGCTTTTTCCTGCTCCTCTTAGCATGATAAAGAAGATTCAAAGAGAGTGAGATGCCAGCTCCTTTCATTCAGTCAGTAGCTTCAATCATTTCTGGACGTTTTTCAATGGCAAAAATCAATGAATATTGTAAATGCACAAACAGTAATTTCTCCGCATTGCAAGGTGCAATTCTGAAAATTTTTGCTTTTTCCTGCTCCTCTTAGCATGATAAAGAAGTTTCAAAGAGAGTGAGATGCCAGCTCCTTTCATTCAGTCAGTAGCTTCAATAATTTCTGGACGTTTTTCAATGGCAAAAATCAATGAATATTGTAAATGCACAAACAGTAATTTCTCCGCATTGCAAGGTGCAATTCTGAAATTTTTTGCTTTTTCCTGCTCCTCTTAGCATGATAAACAAGATTCAAAGAGAGTGAGATGCCAGCTCCTTTCATTCAGTCAGTAGCTTCAATCATTTCTGGACATTTTTCAATGGCAAAAATCAATGAATATTGTAAATGCACAAACAGTAATTTATCCGCATTGCAAGGTGCAATTCTGAAATTTTTTGCTTTTTCCTGCTCCTCTTAGCATGATAAAGAAGATTCAAAGAGAGTGAGATGCCAGCTCCTTTCATTCAGTCAGTAGCTTCAAACATTTCTGGTATATGAATAACATGATGTTTTTCAATGGCAAAAATCAATGAATATTGTAAATGCACAAACAGTAATTTCTCCGCATTGCAAGGTGCAATTCTGAAATTTTTTGCTTTTTCCTGCTCCTCTTAGCATGATAAAGAAGATTCAAAGAGAGTGAGATGCCAGCTCCTTTCATTCAGTCAGTAGCTTCAATCATTTCTGGACGTTTTTCAATGGCAAAAATCAATGAATATTGTAAATGCACAAACAGTAATTTCTCCGCATTGCAAGGTGCAATTCTGAAATTTTTTGCTTTTTCCTGCTCCTCTTAGCATTATGAAGAAGATTCAAAGAGAGTGAGATGCCAGCTCCTTTCATTCAGTCAGTAGCTTCAAACATTTCTGGTATATGAATAACATGATGTTTTTCAATGGCAAAAATCAATGAATATTGTAAATGCACAAACAGTAATTTCTCCGCATTGCAAGGTGCAATTCTGAAATTTTTTGCTTTTTCCTGCTCCTCTTAGCATGATAAAGAAGATTCAAAGAGAGTGAGATGCCAGCTCCTTTCGTTCAGTCAGTAGCTTCAATCATTTCTGGACGTTTTTCAATGGCAAAAATCATTGAATATTGTAAATGCACAAACAGTAATTTCTCCGCATTGCAAGGTGCAATTCTGAAATTTTTTACTTTTTCCTGCTCCTCTTAGCATGATAAAAAAGATTCAAAGAGTGTGAGATGCCAGCTCCTTTCATTCAGTCAGTAGCTTCAATCATTTCTGGTATATGAATAACATGATGTTTTTCAATGGCAAAAATCAATGAATATTGTAAATGCACAAACAGTAATTTCTCCGCATTGCAAGGTGCAATTCTGAAATTTTTTGCTTTTTCCTGCTCCTCTTAGCATGATAAAGAAGATTCAAAGAGAGTGAGATGCCAGCTCCTTTCATTCAGTCAGTAGCTTCAAACATTTCTGGTATATGAATAACATGATGTTTTTCAATGGCAAAAATCAATGAATATTGTAAATGCACAAACAGTAATTTCTCCGCATTGCAAGGTGCAAGTCTGAAATTTTTTGCTTTTTCCTGCTCCTCTTAGCATGATAAAGAAGATTCAAAGAGAGTGAGATGCCAGCTCCTTTCATTCAATCAGTAGCTTCAAACATTTCTGGTATATGAATAACATGATGTTTTTCAATGGCAAAAATCAATGAATATTGTAAATGCACAAACAGTAATTTCTCCGCATTGCAAGGTGCAAGTCTGAAATTTTTTGCTTTATCCTGCTCCTCTTAGCATGATAAAGAAGATTCAAAGAGAGTGAGATGCCAGCTCCTTTCATTCAGTCAGTAGCTTCAATCATTTCTGGTATATGAATAACATGATGTTTTTCAATGGCAAAAATCAATGAATATTGTAAATGCACAAACAGTAATTTCTCCGCATTGCAAGGTGCAATTCTGAAATTTTTTGCTTTTTCCTGCTCCTCTTAGCATGATAAAGAAGATTCAAAGAGAGTGAGATGCCAGCTCCTTTCATTCAGTCAGTAGCTTCAAACATTTCTGGTATATGAATAACATGATGTTTTTCAATGGCAAAAATCAATGAATATTGTAAATGCACAAACAGTAATTTCTCCGCATTGCAAGGTGCAATTCTGAAATTTTTTGCTTTTTCCTGCTCCTCTTAGCATGATAAAGAAGATTCAAAGAGAGTGAGATGCCAGCTCCTTTCATTCAGTCAGTAGCTTCAATCATTTCTGGACGTTTTTCAATGGCAAAAATCAATGAATATTGTAAATGCACAAACAGTAATTTCTCCGCATTGGAAGGTGCAATTCTGAAATTTTTTGCTTTTTCCTGCTCCTCTTAGCATGATAAACAAGATTCAAAGAGAGTGAGATGCCAGCTCCTTTCATTCAGTCAGTAGCTTCAATCATTTCTGGACGTTTTTCAATGGCAAAAATCATTGAATATTGTAAATGCACAAACAGTAATTTCTCCGCATTGCAAGGTGCAATTCTGAAATTTTTTACTTTTTCCTGCTCCTCTTAGCATGATAAAGAAGATTCAAAGAGAGTGAGATGCCAGCTCCTTTCATTCAGTCAGTAGCTTCAATCATTTCTGGTATATGAATAACATGATGTTTTTCATTCGCAAAAATCAATGAATATTGTAAATGCACAAACAGTAATTTCTCCGCATTGCAAGGTGCAATTCTGAAATTTTTTGCTTTTTCCTGCTCCTCTTAGCATAATAAAGAAGATTCAAAGAGAGTGAGATGCCAGCTCCTTTCATTCAGTCAGTAGCTTCAATCATTTCTGGATGTTTTTCAATGGCAAAAATCAATGAATATTGTAAATGCACAAACAGTAATTTCTCCGCATTGCAAGGTGCAATTCTGAAATTTTTTGCTTTTTCCTGCTCCTCTTAGCATGATAAAGAAGATTCAAAGAGAGTGAGATGCCAGCTCCTTTCCTTCAGTCAGTAGCTTCAATCATTTCTGGTATATGAATAACATGATGTTTTTCAATGGCAAAAATCAATGAATTTTGTAAATGCACAAACAGTAATTTCTCCGCATTGCAAGGCGCAATTCTGAAATTTTTTGCTTTTTCCTGCTCCTCTTAGCATGATAAAGAAGATTCAAAGAGAGTGAGATGCCAGCTCCTTTCATTCAGTCAGTAGCTTCAATCATTTCTGGACATTTTTCAATGGCAAAAATCAATGAATATTGTAAATGCACAAACAGTAATTTCTCCGCATTGCAAGGTGCAATTCTGAAATTTTTTGCTTTTTCCTGCTCCTCTTAGCATGATAAAGAAGATTCAAAGAGAGTGAGATGCCAGCTCCTTTCATTCAGTCAGTAGCTTCAATCATTTCTGGACGTTTTTCAATGGCAAAAATCAATGAATATTGTAAATGCACAAACAGTAATTTCTCCGCATTGCAAGGTGCAATTCTGAAATTTTTTGCTTTTTCCTGCTCCTCTTAGCATGATAAAGAAGATTCAAAGAGAGTGAGATGCCAGCTCCTTTCATTCAGTCAGTACCTTCAATCATTTCTGGACGTTTTTCAATGGCAAAAATCAATGAATATTGTAAATGCACAAACAGTAATTTCTCCGCATTGCAAGGTGCAATTCTGAAATTTTTTGCTTTTTCCTGCTCCTCTTAGCATGATAAAGAAGATTCAAAGAGAGTGAGGTGCCAGCTCCTTTCATTCAGTCAGGAGCTTCAAACATTTCTGGTATATGAATAACATGTTTTTCAATGGCAAAAATCAATGAATATTGTAAATGCACAAACAGTAATTTCTCCGCATTGCAAGGTGCAATTCTGAAATTTTTTGCTTTTTCCTGCTCCTCTTAGCATGATAAAGAAGATTCAAAGAGAGTGAGATGCCAGCTCCTTTCATTCAGTCAGTAGCTTCAATCATTTCTGGACGTTTTTCAATGGCAAAAATCAATGAATATTGTAAATGCACAAACAGTAATTTCTCCGCATTGCAAGGTGCAATTCTGAAATTTTTTGCTTTTTCCTGCTCCTCTTAGCATGATAAAGAAGATTCAAAGAGAGTGAGATGCCAGCTCCTTTCATTCAGTCAGTAGCTTCAATCATTTCTGGTATATGAATAACATGATGTTTTTCATTCGCAAAAATCAATGAATATTGTAAATGCACAAACAGTAATTTCTCCGCATTGCAAGGTGCAATTCTGAAATTTTTTGCTTTTTCCTGCTCCTCTTAGCATAATAAAGAAGATTCAAAGAGAGTGAGATGCCAGCTCCTTTCATTCAGTCAGTAGCTTCAATCATTTCTGGATGTTTTTCAATGGCAAAAATCAATGAATATTGTAAATGCACAAACAGTAATTTCTCCGCATTGCAAGGTGCAATTCTGAAATTTTTTGCTTTTTCCTGCTCCTCTTAGCATGATAAAGAAGATTCAAAGAGAGTGAGATGCCAGCTCCTTTCCTTCAGTCAGTAGCTTCAATCATTTCTGGTATATGAATAACATGATGTTTTTCAATGGCAAAAATCAATGAATTTTGTAAATGCACAAACAGTAATTTCTCCGCATTGCAAGGCGCAATTCTGAAATTTTTTGCTTTTTCCTGCTCCTCTTAGCATGATAAAGAAGATTCAAAGAGAGTGAGATGCCAGCTCCTTTCATTCAGTCAGTAGCTTCAATCATTTCTGGACATTTTTCAATGGCAAAAATCAATGAATATTGTAAATGCACAAACAGTAATTTCTCCGCATTGCAAGGTGCAATTCTGAAATTTTTTGCTTTTTCCTGCTCCTCTTAGCATGATAAAGAAGATTCAAAGAGAGTGAGATGCCAGCTCCTTTCATTCAGTCAGTAGCTTCAATCATTTCTGGACGTTTTTCAATGGCAAAAATCAATGAATATTGTAAATGCACAAACAGTAATTTCTCCGCATTGCAAGGTGCAATTCTGAAATTTTTTGCTTTTTCCTGCTCCTCTTAGCATGATAAAGAAGATTCAAAGAGAGTGAGATGCCAGCTCCTTTCATTCAGTCAGTACCTTCAATCATTTCTGGACGTTTTTCAATGGCAAAAATCAATGAATATTGTAAATGCACAAACAGTAATTTCTCCGCATTGCAAGGTGCAATTCTGAAATTTTTTGCTTTTTCCTGCTCCTCTTAGCATGATAAAGAAGATTCAAAGAGAGTGAGGTGCCAGCTCCTTTCATTCAGTCAGGAGCTTCAAACATTTCTGGTATATGAATAACATGTTTTTCAATGGCAAAAATCAATGAATATTGTAAATGCACAAACAGTAATTTCTCCGCATTGCAAGGTGCAATTCTGAAATTTTTTGCTTTTTCCTGCTCCTCTTAGCATGATAAAGAAGATTCAAAGAGAGTGAGATGCCAGCTCCTTTCATTCAGTCAGTAGCTTCAATCATTTCTGGACGTTTTTCAATGGCAAAAATCAATGAATATTGTAAATGCACAAACAGTAATTTCTCCGCATTGCAAGGTGCAATTCTGAAATTTTTTGCTTTTTCCTGCTCCTCTTAGCATGATAAAGAAGATTCAAAGAGAGTGAGATGCCAGCTCCTTTCATTCAGTCAGTACCTTCAATCATTTCTGGACGTTTTTCAATGGCAAAAATCAATGAATATTGTAAATGCACAAACAGTAATTTCTCCGCATTGCAAGGTGCAATTCTGAAATTTTTTGCTTTTTCCTGCTCCTCTTAGCATGATAAAGAAGATTCAAAGAGAGTGAGATGCCAGCTCCTTTCATTCAGTCAGTAGCTTCAATCATTTCTGGACGTTTTTCAATGGCAAAAATCAATGAATATTGTAAATGCACAAACTGTAATTTCTCCGCATTGCAAGGTGCAATTCTGAAATTTTTTGCTTTTTCCTGCTCCTCTTAGCATGATAAAGAAGATTCAAAGAGAGTGAGATGCCAGCTCCTTTCATTCTGTCAGTAGCTTCAATCATTTCTGGTATATGAATAACATGATGTTTTTCAATAGCAAAAATCAATGAATATTGTAAATGCACAAACAGTAATTTCTCCGCATTGCAAGGTGCAATTCTGAAATTTTTTGCTTTTTCCTGCTCCTCTTAGCATGATAAAGAAGATTCAAAGAGAGTGAGATGCCAGCTCCTTTCATTCAGTCAGTAGCTTCAATCATTTCTGGACATTTTTCAATGGCAAAAATCAATGAATATTGTAAATGCACAAACAGTAATTTCTCCGCATTGCAAGGTGCAATTCTGAAATTTTTTGCTTTTTCCTGCTCCTGTTAGCATGATAAACAAGATTCAAAGAGAGTGAGATGCCATCTCCTTTCATTCAGTCAGTAGCTTCAATCATTTCTGGACGTTTTTCAATGGCAAAAATCAATGAATATTGTAAATGCACAAACAGTAATTTCTCCGCATTGCAAGGTGCAATTCTGAAATTTTTTGCTTTTTCCTGCTCCTCTTAGCATGATAAAGAAGATTCAAAGAGAGTGAGATGCCAGCTCCTTTCATTCAGTCAGTAGCTTCAATCATTTCTGGTATATGAATAACATGATGTTTTTCAATGGCAAAAATCAATGAATATTGTAAATGCACAAACAGTAATTTCTCCGCATTGCAAGGTGCAATTCTGAAATTTTTTGCTTTTTCCTGTTAATCCTAGCATGATAAAGAAGATTCAAAGAGAGTGAGATGCCAGCTCCTTTCATTCAGTCAGTAGCTTCAAACATTTCTGGTATATGAAAAACATGTTTTTCAATGGCAAAAATCAATGAATATTGTAAATGCACAAACAGTAATATCTCCACATTGCAAGGTGAAATTCTGAAATTTTTTGCTTTTTCCTGTTAATCCTAGCATGATAAAGAAGATTCAAAGAGAGTGAGATGCCAGCTCCTTTCATTCAGTCAGTAGCTTCAAACATTTCTGGTATATGAAAAACATGTTTTTCAATGGCAAAAATCAATGAATATTGTAAATGCACAAACAGTAATATCTCCACATTGCAAGGTGCAATTCTGAAATTTTTTGCTTTTTCCTGCTAATCCTAGCATGATAAAGAAGATTCAAAGAGAGTGAGATGCCAGCTCCTTTCATTCAGTCAGTAGCTTCAATCATTTCTGGACATTTTTCAATGGCAAAAATCAATGAATATTGTAAATGCACAAACAGTAATTTCTCCGCATTGCAAGGTGCAATTCTGAAATTTTTTGCTTTTTCCTGCTCCTCTTAGCATGATAAAGAAGATTCAAAGAGAGTGAGATGCCAGCTCCTTTCATTCAGTCAGTAGCTTCAATCATTTCTGGACGTTTTTCAATGGCAAAAATCAATGAATATTGTAAATGCACAAACAGTAATTTCTCCGCATTGGAAGGTGCAATTCTGAAATTTTTTGCTTTTTCCTGCTCCTCTTAGCATGATAAACAAGATTCAAAGAGAGTGAGATGCCAGCTCCTTTCATTCAGTCAGTAGCTTCAATCATTTCTGGACGTTTTTCAATGGCAAAAATCATTGAATATTGTAAATGCACAAACAGTAATTTCTCCGCATTGCAAGGTGCAATTCTGAAATTTTTTACTTTTTCCTGCTCCTCTTAGCATGATAAAGAAGATTCAAAGAGAGTGAGATGCCAGCTCCTTTCATTCAGTCAGTAGCTTCAATCATTTCTGGTATATGAATAACATGATGTTTTTCATTCACAAAAATCAATGAATATTGTAAATGCACAAACAGTAATTTCTCCGCATTGCAAGGTGCAATTCTGAAATTTTTTGCTTTTTCCTGCTCCTCTTAGCATAATAAAGAAGATTCAAAGAGAGTGAGATGCCAGCTCCTTTCATTCAGTCAGTAGCTTCAATCATTTCTGGATGTTTTTCAATGGCAAAAATCAATGAATATTGTAAATGCACAAACAGTAATTTCTCCGCATTGCAAGGTGCAATTCTGAAATTTTTTGCTTTTTCCTGCTCCTCTTAGCATGATAAAGAAGATTCAAAGAGAGTGAGATGCCAGCTCCTTTCCTTCAGTCAGTAGCTTCAATCATTTCTGGTATATGAATAACATGATGTTTTTCAATGGCAAAAATCAATGAATTTTGTAAATGCACAAACAGTAATTTCTCCGCATTGCAAGGCGCAATTCTGAAATTTTTTGCTTTTTCCTGCTCCTCTTAGCATGATAAAGAAGATTCAAAGAGAGTGAGATGCCAGCTCCTTTCATTCAGTCAGTAGCTTCAATCATTTCTGGACATTTTTCAATGGCAAAAATCAATGAATATTGTAAATGCACAAACAGTAATTTCTCCGCATTGCAAGGTGCAATTCTGAAATTTTTTGCTTTTTCCTGCTCCTCTTAGCATGATAAAGAAGATTCAAAGAGAGTGAGATGCCAGCTCCTTTCATTCAGTCAGTAGCTTCAATCATTTCTGGACGTTTTTCAATGGCAAAAATCAATGAATATTGTAAATGCACAAACAGTAATTTCTCCGCATTGCAAGGTGCAATTCTGAAATTTTTTGCTTTTTCCTGCTCCTCTTAGCATGATAAAGAAGATTCAAAGAGAGTGAGATGCCAGCTCCTTTCATTCAGTCAGTACCTTCAATCATTTCTGGACGTTTTTCAATGGCAAAAATCAATGAATATTGTAAATGCACAAACAGTAATTTCTCCGCATTGCAAGGTGCAATTCTGAAATTTTTTGCTTTTTCCTGCTCCTCTTAGCATGATAAAGAAGATTCAAAGAGAGTGAGATGCCAGCTCCTTTCATTCAGTCAGTAGCTTCAATCATTTCTGGACGTTTTTCAATGGCAAAAATCAATGAATATTGTAAATGCACAAACTGTAATTTCTCCGCATTGCAAGGTGCAATTCTGAAATTTTTTACTTTTTCCTGCTCCTCTTAGCATGATAAAGAAGATTCAAAGAGAGTGAGATGCCAGCTCCTTTCATTCAGTCAGTAGCTTCAATCATTTCTGGTATATGAATAACATGATGTTTTTCATTCACAAAAATCAATGAATATTGTAAATGCACAAACAGTAATTTCTCCGCATTGCAAGGTGCAATTCTGAAATTTTTTGCTTTTTCCTGCTCCTCTTAGCATAATAAAGAAGATTCAAAGAGAGTGAGATGCCAGCTCCTTTCATTCAGTCAGTAGCTTCAATCATTTCTGGATGTTTTTCAATGGCAAAAATCAATGAATATTGTAAATGCACAAACAGTAATTTCTCCGCATTGCAAGGTGCAATTCTGAAATTTTTTGCTTTTTCCTGCTCCTCTTAGCATGATAAAGAAGATTCAAAGAGAGTGAGATGCCAGCTCCTTTCCTTCAGTCAGTAGCTTCAATCATTTCTGGTATATGAATAACATGATGTTTTTCAATGGCAAAAATCAATGAATTTTGTAAATGCACAAACAGTAATTTCTCCGCATTGCAAGGCGCAATTCTGAAATTTTTTGCTTTTTCCTGCTCCTCTTAGCATGATAAAGAAGATTCAAAGAGAGTGAGATGCCAGCTCCTTTCATTCAGTCAGTAGCTTCAATCATTTCTGGACATTTTTCAATGGCAAAAATCAATGAATATTGTAAATGCACAAACAGTAATTTCTCCGCATTGCAAGGTGCAATTCTGAAATTTTTTGCTTTTTCCTGCTCCTCTTAGCATGATAAAGAAGATTCAAAGAGAGTGAGATGCCAGCTCCTTTCATTCAGTCAGTAGCTTCAATCATTTCTGGACGTTTTTCAATGGCAAAAATCAATGAATATTGTAAATGCACAAACAGTAATTTCTCCGCATTGCAAGGTGCAATTCTGAAATTTTTTGCTTTTTCCTGCTCCTCTTAGCATGATAAAGAAGATTCAAAGAGAGTGAGATGCCAGCTCCTTTCATTCAGTCAGTACCTTCAATCATTTCTGGACGTTTTTCAATGGCAAAAATCAATGAATATTGTAAATGCACAAACAGTAATTTCTCCGCATTGCAAGGTGCAATTCTGAAATTTTTTGCTTTTTCCTGCTCCTCTTAGCATGATAAAGAAGATTCAAAGAGAGTGAGATGCCAGCTCCTTTCATTCAGTCAGTAGCTTCAATCATTTCTGGACGTTTTTCAATGGCAAAAATCAATGAATATTGTAAATGCACAAACTGTAATTTCTCCGCATTGCAAGGTGCAATTCTGAAATTTTTTGCTTTTTCCTGCTCCTCTTAGCATGATAAAGAAGATTCAAAGAGAGTGAGATGCCAGCTCCTTTCATTCTGTCAGTAGCTTCAATCATTTCTGGTATATGAATAACATGATGTTTTTCAATAGCAAAAATCAATGAATATTGTAAATGCACAAACAGTAATTTCTCCGCATTGCAAGGTGCAATTCTGAAATTTTTTGCTTTTTCCTGCTCCTCTTAGCATGATAAAGAAGATTCAAAGAGAGTGAGATGCCAGCTCCTTTCATTCAGTCAGTAGCTTCAATCATTTCTGGACATTTTTCAATGGCAAAAATCAATGAATATTGTAAATGCACAAACAGTAATTTCTCCGCATTGCAAGGTGCAATTCTGAAATTTTTTGCTTTTTCCTGCTCCTGTTAGCATGATAAACAAGATTCAAAGAGAGTGAGATGCCATCTCCTTTCATTCAGTCAGTAGCTTCAATCATTTCTGGACGTTTTTCAATGGCAAAAATCAATGAATATTGTAAATGCACAAACAGTAATTTCTCCGCATTGCAAGGTGCAATTCTGAAATTTTTTGCTTTTTCCTGCTCCTCTTAGCATGATAAAGAAGATTCAAAGAGAGTGAGATGCCAGCTCCTTTCATTCAGTCAGTAGCTTCAATCATTTCTGGTATATGAATAACATGATGTTTTTCAATGGCAAAAATCAATGAATATTGTAAATGCACAAACAGTAATTTCTCCGCATTGCAAGGTGCAATTCTGAAATTTTTTGCTTTTTCCTGCTCCTCTTAGCATGATAAAGAAGATTCAAAGAGAGTGAGATGCCAGCTCCTTTCATTCAGTCAGTAGCTTCAATCATTTCTGGACGTTTTTCAATGGCAAAAATCAATGAATATTGTAAATGCACAAACAGTAATTTCTCCGCATTGCAAGGTGCAATTCTGAAATTTTTTGCTTTTTCCTGCTCCTCTTAGCATGATAAACAAGATTCAAAGAGAGTGAGATGCCAGCTCCTTTCATTCAGTCAGTAGCTTCAATCATTTCTGGACGTTTTTCAATGGCAAAAATCATTGAATATTGTAAATGCACAAACAGTAATTTCTCCGCATTGCAAGGTGCAATTCTGAAATTTTTTACTTTTTCCTGCTCCTCTTAGCATGATAAAGAAGATTCAAAGAGAGTGAGATGCCAGCTCTTTTCCTTCAGTCAGTAGCTTCAATCATTTCTGGTATATGAATAACATGATGTTTTTCAATGGCAAAAATCAATGAATTTTGTAAATGCACAAACAGTAATTTCTCCGCATTGCAAGGCGCAATTCTGAAATTTTTTGCTTTTTCCTGCTCCTCTTAGCATGATAAAGAAGATTCAAAGAGAGGGAGATGCCAGCTCCTTTCATTCAGTCAGTAGCTTCAATCATTTCTGGACATTTTTCAATGGCAAAAATCAATGAATATTGTAAATGCACAAACAGTAATTTCTCCGCATTGCAAGGTGCAATTCTGAAATTTTTTGCTTTTTCCTGCTCCTCTTAGCATGATAAAGAAGATTCAAAGAGAGTGAGATGCCAGCTCCTTTCATTCAGTCAGTAGCTTCAATCATTTCTGGACGTTTTTCAATGGCAAAAATCAATGAATATTGTAAATGCACAAACAGTAATTTCTCCGCATTGCAAGGTGCAATTCTGAAATTTTTTGCTTTTTCCTGCTCCTCTTAGCATGATAAAGAAGATTCAAAGAGAGTGATATGCCAGCTCCTTTCATTCAGTCAGTACCTTCAATCATTTCTGGACGTTTTTCAATGGCAAAAATCAATGAATATTGTAAATGCACAAACAGTAATTTCTCCGCATTGCAAGGTGCAATTCTGAAATTTTTTGCTTTTTCCTGCTCCTCTTAGCATGATAAAGAAGATTCAAAGAGAGTGAGATGCCAGCTCCTTTCATTCAGTCAGTAGCTTCAATCATTTCTGGACGTTTTTCAATGGCAAAAATCAATGAATATTGTAAATGCACAAACTGTAATTTCTCCGCATTGCAAGGTGCAATTCTGAAATTTTTTGCTTTTTCCTGCTCCTCTTAGCATGATAAAGAAGATTCAAAGAGAGTGAGATGCCAGCTCCTTTCATTCAGTCAGTAGCTTCAATCATTTCTGGTATATGAATAACATGATGTTTTTCAATAGCAAAAATCAATGAATATTGTAAATGCACAAACAGTAATTTCTCCGCATTGCAAGGTGCAATTCTGAAATTTTTTGCTTTTTCCTGCTCCTCTTAGCATGATAAAGAAGATTCAAAGAGAGTGAGATGCCAGCTCCTTTCATTCAGTCAGTAGCTTCAATCATTTCTGGACGTTTTTCAATGGCAAAAATCAATGAATATTGTAAATGCACAAACAGTAATTTCTCCACATTGCAAGGTGCAATTCTGAAATTTTTTGCTTTTTCCTGCTCCTCTTAGCATGATAAACAAGATTCAAAGAGAGTGAGATGCCAGCTCCTTTCATTCAGTCAGTAGCTTCAATCATTTCTGGACGTTTTTCAATGGCAAAAATCATTGAATATTGTAAATGCACAAACAGTAATTTCTCCGCATTGCAAGGTGCAATTCTGAAATTTTTTACTTTTTCCTGCTCCTCTTAGCATGATAAAGAAGATTCAAAGAGAGTGAGATGCCAGCTCCTTTCATTCAGTCAGTAGCTTCAATCATTTCTGGACGTTTTTCAATGGCAAAAATCAATGAATATTGTAAATGCACAAACAGTAATTTCTCCGCATTGCAAGGTGCAATTCTGAAATTTTTTGCTTTTTCCTGCTCCTCTTAGCATGATAAAGAAGATTCAAAGAGAGTGAGATGCCAGCTCCTTTCCTTCAGTCAGTAGCTTCAATCATTTCTGGTATATGAATAACATGATGTTTTTCAATGGCAAAAATCAATGAATTTTGTAAATGCACAAACAGTAATTTCTCCGCATTGCAAGGCGCAATTCTGAAATTTTTTGCTTTTTCCTGCTCCTCTTAGCATGATAAAGAAGATTCAAAGAGAGTGAGATGCCAGCTCCTTTCATTCAGTCAGTAGCTTCAATCATTTCTGGACATTTTTCAATGGCAAAAATCAATGAATATTGTAAATGCACAAACAGTAATTTCTCCGCATTGCAAGGTGCAATTCTGAAATTTTTTGCTTTTTCCTGCTCCTCTTAGCATGATAAAGAAGATTCAAAGAGAGTGAGATGCCAGCTCCTTTCATTCAGTCAGTAGCTTCAATCATTTCTGGACGTTTTTCAATGGCAAAAATCAATGAATATTGTAAATGCACAAACAGTAATTTCTCCGCATTGCAAGGTGCAATTCTGAAATTTTTTGCTTTTTCCTGCTCCTCTTAGCATGATAAAGAAGATTCAAAGAGAGTGAGGTGCCAGCTCCTTTCATTCAGTCAGGAGCTTCAAACATTTCTGGTATATGAATAACATGTTTTTCAATGGCAAAAATCAATGAATATTGTAAATGCACAAACAGTAATTTCTCCGCATTGCAAGGTGCAATTCTGAAATTTTTTGCTTTTTCCTGCTCCTCTTAGCATGATAAAGAAGATTCAAAGAGAGTGAGATGCCAGCTCCTTTCATTCAGTCAGTAGCTTCAATCATTTCTGGATGTTTTTCAATGGCAAAAATCAATGAATATTGTAAATGCACAAACTGTAATTTCTCCGCATTGCAAGGTGCAATTCTGAAATTTTTTGCTTTTTCCTGCTCCTCTTAGCATGATAAAGAAGATTCAAAGAGAGTGAGATTCCAGCTCCTTTCATTCAGTCAGTAGCTTCAATCATTTCTGGACGTTTTTCAATGGCAAAAATCAATGAATATTGTAAATGCACAAACAGTAATTTCTCCGCATTGCAAGGTGCAATTCTGAAATTTTTTGCTTTTTCCTGCTCCTCTTAGCATGATAAAGAAGATTCAAAGAGAGTGAGATGCCAGCTCCTTTCATTCAGTCAGTAGCTTCAAACATTTCTGGTATATGAATAACATGATGTTTTTCAATGGCAAAAATCAATGAATATTGTAAATGCACAAACAGTAATTTCTCCGCATTGCAAGGTGCAAGTCTGAAATTTTTTGCTTTTTCCTGCTCCTCTTAGCATGATAAAGAAGATTCAAAGAGAGTGAGATGCCAGCTCCTTTCATTCAATCAGTAGCTTCAAACATTTCTGGTATATGAATAACATGATGTTTTTCAATGGCAAAAATCAATGAATATTGTAAATGCACAAACAGTAATTTCTCCGCATTGCAAGGTGCAAGTCTGAAATTTTTTGCTTTATCCTGCTCCTCTTAGCATGATAAAGAAGATTCAAAGAGAGTGAGATGCCAGCTCCTTTCATTCAGTCAGTAGCTTCAATCATTTCTGGTATATGAATAACATGATGTTTTTCAATGGCAAAAATCAATGAATATTGTAAATGCACAAACAGTAATTTCTCCGCATTGCAAGGTGCAATTCTGAAATTTTTTGCTTTTTCCTGCTCCTCTTAGCATGATAAAGAAGATTCAAAGAGAGTGAGATGCCAGCTCCTTTCATTCAGTCAGTAGCTTCAAACATTTCTGGTATATGAATAACATGATGTTTTTCAATGGCAAAAATCAATGAATATTGTAAATGCACAAACAGTAATTTCTCCGCATTGCAAGGTGCAATTCTGAAATTTTTTGCTTTTTCCTGCTCCTCTTAGCATGATAAAGAAGATTCAAAGAGAGTGAGATGCCAGCTCCTTTCATTCAGTCAGTAGCTTCAATCATTTCTGGACGTTTTTCAATGGCAAAAATCAATGAATATTGTAAATGCACAAACAGTAATTTCTCCGCATTGCAAGGTGCAATTCTGAAAATTTTTGCTTTTTCCTGCTCCTCTTAGCATGATAAAGAAGTTTCAAAGAGAGTGAGATGCCAGCTCCTTTCATTCAGTCAGTAGCTTCAATAATTTCTGGACGTTTTTCAATGGCAAAAATCAATGAATATTGTAAATGCACAAACAGTAATTTCTCCGCATTGCAAGGTGCAATTCTGAAATTTTTTGCTTTTTCCTGCTCCTCTTAGCATGATAAACAAGATTCAAAGAGAGTGAGATGCCAGCTCCTTTCATTCAGTCAGTAGCTTCAATCATTTCTGGACATTTTTCAATGGCAAAAATCAATGAATATTGTAAATGCACAAACAGTAATTTATCCGCATTGCAAGGTGCAATTCTGAAATTTTTTGCTTTTTCCTGCTCCTCTTAGCATGATAAAGAAGATTCAAAGAGAGTGAGATGCCAGCTCCTTTCATTCAGTCAGTAGCTTCAAACATTTCTGGTATATGAATAACATGATGTTTTTCAATGGCAAAAATCAATGAATATTGTAAATGCACAAACAGTAATTTCTCCGCATTGCAAGGTGCAATTCTGAAATTTTTTGCTTTTTCCTGCTCCTCTTAGCATGATAAAGAAGATTCAAAGAGAGTGAGATGCCAGCTCCTTTCATTCAGTCAGTAGCTTCAATCATTTCTGGACGTTTTTCAATGGCAAAAATCAATGAATATTGTAAATGCACAAACAGTAATTTCTCCGCATTGCAAGGTGCAATTCTGAAATTTTTTGCTTTTTCCTGCTCCTCTTAGGATTATGAAGAAGATTCAAAGAGAGTGAGATGCCAGCTCCTTTCATTCAGTCAGTAGCTTCAAACATTTCTGGTATATGAATAACATGATGTTTTTCAATGGCAAAAATCAATGAATATTGTAAATGCACAAACAGTAATTTCTCCGCATTGCAAGGTGCAATTCTGAAATTTTTTGCTTTTTCCTGCTCCTCTTAGCATGATAAAGAAGATTCAAAGAGAGTGAGATGCCAGCTCCTTTCGTTCAGTCAGTAGCTTCAATCATTTCTGGACGTTTTTCAATGGCAAAAATCATTGAATATTGTAAATGCACAAACAGTAATTTCTCCGCATTGCAAGGTGCAATTCTGAAATTTTTTACTTTTTCCTGCTCCTCTTAGCATGATAAAAAAGATTCAAAGAGTGTGAGATGCCAGCTCCTTTCATTCAGTCAGTAGCTTCAATCATTTCTGGTATATGAATAACATGATGTTTTTCAATGGCAAAAATCAATGAATATTGTAAATGCACAAACAGTAATTTCTCCGCATTGCAAGGTGCAATTCTGAAATTTTTTGCTTTTTCCTGCTCCTCTTAGCATGATAAAGAAGATTCAAAGAGAGTGAGATGCCAGCTCCTTTCATTCAGTCAGTAGCTTCAAACATTTCTGGTATATGAATAACATGATGTTTTTCAATGGCAAAAATCAATGAATATTGTAAATGCACAAACAGTAATTTCTCCGCATTGCAAGGTGCAAGTCTGAAATTTTTTGCTTTTTCCTGCTCCTCTTAGCATGATAAAGAAGATTCAAAGAGAGTGAGATGCCAGCTCCTTTCATTCAATCAGTAGCTTCAAACATTTCTGGTATATGAATAACATGATGTTTTTCAATGGCAAAAATCAATGAATATTGTAAATGCACAAACAGTAATTTCTCCGCATTGCAAGGTGCAAGTCTGAAATTTTTTGCTTTATCCTGCTCCTCTTAGCATGATAAAGAAGATTCAAAGAGAGTGAGATGCCAGCTCCTTTCATTCAGTCAGTAGCTTCAATCATTTCTGGTATATGAATAACATGATGTTTTTCAATGGCAAAAATCAATGAATATTGTAAATGCACAAACAGTAATTTCTCCGCATTGCAAGGTGCAATTCTGAAATTTTTTGCTTTTTCCTGCTCCTCTTAGCATGATAAAGAAGATTCAAAGAGAGTGAGATGCCAGCTCCTTTCATTCAGTCAGTAGCTTCAAACATTTCTGGTATATGAATAACATGATGTTTTTCAATGGCAAAAATCAATGAATATTGTAAATGCACAAACAGTAATTTCTCCGCATTGCAAGGTGCAATTCTGAAATTTTTTGCTTTTTCCTGCTCCTCTTAGCATGATAAAGAAGATTCAAAGAGAGTGAGATGCCAGCTCCTTTCATTCAGTCAGTAGCTTCAATCATTTCTGGACGTTTTTCAATGGCAAAAATCAATGAATATTGTAAATGCACAAACAGTAATTTCTCCGCATTGCAAGGTGCAATTCTGAAAATTTTTGCTTTTTCCTGCTCCTCTTAGCATGATAAAGAAGTTTCAAAGAGAGTGAGATGCCAGCTCCTTTCATTCAGTCAGTAGCTTCAATAATTTCTGGACGTTTTTCAATGGCAAAAATCAATGAATATTGTAAATGCACAAACAGTAATTTCTCCGCATTGCAAGGTGCAATTCTGAAATTTTTTGCTTTTTCCTGCTCCTCTTAGCATGATAAACAAGATTCAAAGAGAGTGAGATGCCAGCTCCTTTCATTCAGTCAGTAGCTTCAATCATTTCTGGACATTTTTCAATGGCAAAAATCAATGAATATTGTAAATGCACAAACAGTAATTTATCCGCATTGCAAGGTGCAATTCTGAAATTTTTTGCTTTTTCCTGCTCCTCTTAGCATGATAAAGAAGATTCAAAGAGAGTGAGATGCCAGCTCCTTTCATTCAGTCAGTAGCTTCAAACATTTCTGGTATATGAATAACATGATGTTTTTCAATGGCAAAAATCAATGAATATTGTAAATGCACAAACAGTAATTTCTCCGCATTGCAAGGTGCAATTCTGAAATTTTTTGCTTTTTCCTGCTCCTCTTAGCATGATAAAGAAGATTCAAAGAGAGTGAGATGCCAGCTCCTTTCATTCAGTCAGTATCTTCAATCATTTCTGGACGTTTTTCAATGGCAAAAATCAATGAATATTGTAAATGCACAAACAGTAATTTCTCCGCATTGCAAGGTGCAATTCTGAAATTTTTTGCTTTTTCCTGCTCCTCTTAGCATTATGAAGAAGATTCAAAGAGAGTGAGATGCCAGCTCCTTTCATTCAGTCAGTAGCTTCAAACATTTCTGGTATATGAATAACATGATGTTTTTCAATGGCAAAAATCAATGAATATTGTAAATGCACAAACAGTAATTTCTCCGCATTGCAAGGTGCAATTCTGAAATTTTTTGCTTTTTCCTGCTCCTCTTAGCATGATAAAGAAGATTCAAAGAGAGTGAGATGCCAGCTCCTTTCGTTCAGTCAGTAGCTTCAATCATTTCTGGACGTTTTTCAATGGCAAAAATCATTGAATATTGTAAATGCACAAACAGTAATTTCTCCGCATTGCAAGGTGCAATTCTGAAATTTTTTACTTTTTCCTGCTCCTCTTAGCATGATAAAAAAGATTCAAAGAGTGTGAGATGCCAGCTCCTTTCATTCAGTCAGTAGCTTCAATCATTTCTGGTATATGAATAACATGATGTTTTTCAATGGCAAAAATCAATGAATATTGTAAATGCACAAACAGTAATTTCTCCGCATTGCAAGGTGCAATTCTGAAATTTTTTGCTTTTTCCTGCTCCTCTTAGCATGATAAACAAGATTCAAAGAGAGTGAGATAACAGCTCCTTTCATTCAGTCAGTAGCTTCAATCATTTCTGGACGTTTTTCAATGGCAAAAATCAATGAATATTGTAAATGCACAAACAGTAATTTCTCTGCATTGCAAGGTGCAATTCTGAAATTTTTTGCTTTTTCCTGCTCCTCTTAACATGATAAAGAAGATTCAAAGAGAGTGAGATGCCAGCTCCTTTCATTCAGTCAGTAGCTTCAATCATTTCTGGACGTTTTTCAATTGCAAAAATCAATGAATATTGTAAATGCACAAACAGTAATTTCTCCGCATTGCAAGGTGCAATTCTGAAATTTTTTGCTTTTTCCTGCTCCTCTTAGCATGATAAAGAAGATTCAAAGAGAGTGAGTTGCCAGCTTCTTTCATTCAGTCAGTAGCTTCAAACATTTCTGGGATATGAATAACATGATGTTTTTCAATGGCAAAAATCAATGAATATTGTAAATGCACAAACAGTAATTTCTCCGCATTGCAAGGTGCAATTCTGAAATTTTTTGCTTTTTCCTGCTCCTCTTAGCATGATAAAGAAGATTCAAAGAGAGTGAGATGCCAGCTCCTTTCATTCAGTCAGTAGCTTCAATCATTTCTGGACGTTTTTCAATGGCAAAAATCAATGAATATTGTAAATGCACAAACAGTAATTTCTCCGCATTGCAAGGTGCAATTCTGAAATTTTTTGCTTTTTCCTGCTCCTCTTAGCATGATAAAGAAGATTCAAAGAGAGTGAGATGCCAGCTCCTTTCATTCAGTCAGTAGCTTCAATCATTTCTGGACGTTTTTCAATGGCAAAAATCAATGAATATTGTAAATGCACAAACAGTAATTTCTCCGCATTGCAAGGTGCAATTCTGAAATTTTTTGCTTTTTCCTGCTCCTCTTAGCATGATAAAGAAGATTCAAAGAGAGTGAGATGCCAGCTCCTTTCATTCAGTCAGTAGCTTCAATCATTTCTGGTATATGAATAACATGATGTATTTCAATGGCAAAAATCAATGAATATTGTAAATGCACAAACAGTAATTTCTCCGCATTGCAAGTTGCAATTCTGAAATTTTTTGCTTTTTCCTGCTCCTCTTAGCATGATAAAGAAGATTCAAAGAGAGTGAGATGCCAGCTCCTTTCATTCAGTCAGTAGCTTCAATCATTTCTGGACGTTTTTCAATGGCAAAAATCAATGAATATTGTAAATGCACAAACAGTAATTTCTCCGCAGTGCAAGGTGCAATTCTGAAATTTTTTGCTTTTTCCTGCTCCTCTTAGCATGATAAAGAAGATTCAAAGAGAGTGAGATGCCAGCTCCTTTCATTCAGTCAGTAGCTTCAATCATTTCTGGATGTTTTTCAATGGCAAAAATCAATGAATATTGTAAATGCACAAACAGTAATTTCTCCGCATTGCAAGGTGCAATTCTGAAATTTTTTGCTTTTTCCTGCTCCTCTTAGCATGATAAAGAAGATTCAAAGAGAGTGAGATGCCAGCTCCTTTCATTCAGTCAGTAGCTTCAATCATTTCTGGACGTTTTTCAATGGCAAAAATCAATGAATATTGTAAATGCACAAACAGTAATTTCTCCGCATTGCAAGGTGCAATTCTGAAATTTTTTGCTTTTTCCTGCTCCTCTTAGCATGATAAAGAAGATTCAAAGAGAGTGAGATGCCAGATCCTTTCATTCAGTCAGTAGCTTCAAACATTTCTGGTATAAACATTTCTGGACGTTTTTCAATGGCAAAAATCAATGAATATTGTAAATGCACAAACAGTAATATCTCCACATTGCAAGGTGCAATTCTGAAATTTTTTGCTTTTTCCTGCTAATCCTAGCATGATAAAGAAGATTCAAATAGAGTGAGATGCCAGCTCCTTTCATTCAGTCAGTAGCTTCAAACATTTCTGTATGTTTTTCAATGGCAAAAATCAATGAATATTGTAAATGCACAAACAGTAATATCTCCACATTGCAAGGTGCAATTCTGAAATTTTTTGCTTTTTCCTGCTAATCCTAGCATGGTAAAGAAGATTCAAAGAGAGTGAGATGCCAGCTCCTTTCATTCAGTCAGTAGCTTCAAACATTTCTGGACGTTTTTCAATGGCATAAATCAATGAATATTGTAAATGCACAAACAGTAATATCTCCACATTGCAAGGTGCAATTCTGAAATTTTTTGCTTTTTCCTGCTACTCCTAGCATGATAAAGAAGATTCAAAGAGAGTGAGATGCCTGCTCCTTTCATTCAGTCAGTAGCTTCAAACATTTCTGGACGTTTTTCAATGGCAAAAATCAATGAATATTGTAAATGCACAAACAGTAATATCTCCACATTGCAAGGTGCAATTCTGAAATTTTTTGCTTTTCCCTGCTAATCCTAGCATGATAAAGAAGATTCAAAGAGAGTAAGATGCCAGCTCCTTTCATTCAGTCAGTAGCTTCAAACATTTCTGGACGTTTTTCAATGGCAAAAATCAATGAATATTGTAAATGCACAAACAGTAATTTCTCCGCATTGCAAGGTGCAATTCTGAAATTTTTTGCTTTTTCCTGCTCCTCTTAGCATGATAAAGAAGATTCAAAGAGAGTGAGATGCCAGCTCCTTTCATTCAGTCAGTAGCTTCAATCATTTCTGGATGTTTTTCAATGGCAAAAATCAATGAATATTGTAAATGCACAAACAGTAATTTCTCCGCATTGTAAGGTGCAATTCTGAAATTTTTTGCTTTTTCCTGCTCCTCTTAGCATGATAAAGAAGATTCAAAGATAGTGAGATGCCAGCTTCTTTCATTCAGTCAGTAGCTTCAAACATTTCTGGTATATGAATAACATGATGTTTTTCAATGGCAAAAATCAATGAATATTGTAAATGCACAAACAGTAATTTCTCCGCATTGCAAGTTGCAATTCTGAAATTTTTTGCTTTTTCCTGCTCCTCTTAGCATGATAAAGAAGATTCAAAGAGAGTGAGATGCCAGCTCCTTTCATTCAGTCAGTAGCTTCAATCATTTCTGGACGTTTTTCAATGGCAAAAATCAATGAATATTGTAAATGCACAAACAGTAATTTCTCCGCATTGCAAGGTGCAATTCTGAAATTTTTTGCTTTTTCCTGCTCCTCTTAGCATGATAAAGAAGATTCAAAGAGAGTGAGATGCCAGCTCCTTTCATTCAGTCAGTAGCTTCAATCATTTCTGGACGTTTTTCAATGGCAAAAATCAATGAATATTGTAAATGCACAAACAGTAATTTCTCCGCATTGCAAGTTGCAATTCTGAAATTTTTTGCTTTTTCCTGCTCCTCTTACCATGATAAAGAAGATTCAAAGAGAGTGAGATGCCAGCTCCTTTCATTCAGTCAGTAGCTTCAATCATTTCTGGACGTTTTTCAATGGCAAAAATCAATGAATATTGTAAATGCACAAACAGTAATTTCTCCGCATTGCAAGGTGCAATTCTGAAATTTTTTGCTTTTTCCTGCTCCTCTTAGCATGATAAAGAAGATTCAAAAAGAGTGAGATGCCAGCTCCTTTCATTCAGTCAGTAGCTTCAATCATTTCTGGACGTTTTTCAATGGCAAAAATCAATGAATATTGTAAATGCACAAACAGTAATTTCTCCGCATTGCAAGGTGCAATTCTGAAATTTTTTGCTTTTTCCTGCTCCTCTTAGCATGATAAAGAAGATTCAAAGAGAGTGAGATGCCAGCTCCTTTCATTCAGTCAGTAGCTTCAATCATTTCTGGTATATGAATAACATGATGTTTTTCAATGGCAAAAATCAATGAATATTGTAAATGCACAAACAGTAATTTCTCCGCATTGCAAGGTGCAATTCTGAAATTTTTTGCTTTTTCCTGCTCCTCTTAGCATGATAAAGAAGATTCAAAGAGAGTGAGATGCCAGCTCCTTTCATTCAGTCAGTAGCTTCAATCATTTCTGGACGTTTTTCAATGGCAAAAATCAATGAATATTGTAAATGCACAAACAGTAATTTCTCCGCATTGCAAGGTGCAATTCTGAAATTTTTTGCTTTTTCCTGCTCCTCTTAGCATCATAAAGAAGATTCAAAGAGAGTGAGATGCCAGCTCCTTTCATTCAGTCAGTAGCTTCAATCATTTCTGGACGTTTTTCAATGGCAAAAATCAATTAATATTGTAAATGCACAAACAGTAATTTCTCCGCATTGCAAGGTGCAATTCTGAAATTTTTTGCTTTTTCCTGCTCCTCTTAGCATGATAAAGAAGATTCAAAGAGAGTGAGATGCCAGCTCCTTTCATTCAGTCAGTAGCTTCAATCATTTCTGGTATATGAATAACATGATGTATTTCAATGGCAAAAATCAATGAATATTGTAAATGCACAAACAGTAATTTCTCCGCATTGCAAGTTGCAATTCTGAAATTTTTTGCTTTTTCCTGCTCCTCTTAGCATGATAAAGAAGATTCAAAGAGAGTGAGATGCCAGCTCCTTTCATTCAGTCAGTAGCTTCAATCATTTCTGGACGTTTTTCAATGGCAAAAATCAATGAATATTGTAAATGCACAAACAGTAATTTCTCCGCAGTGCAAGGTGCAATTCTGAAATTTTTTGCTTTTTCCTGCTCCTCTTAGCATGATAAAGAAGATTCAAAGAGAGTGAGATGCCAGCTCCTTTCATTCAGTCAGTAGCTTCAATCATTTCTGGATGTTTTTCAATGGCAAAAATCAATGAATATTGTAAATGCACAAACAGTAATTTCTCCGCATTGCAAGGTGCAATTCTGAAATTTTTTGCTTTTTCCTGCTCCTCTTAGCATGATAAAGAAGATTCAAAGAGAGTGAGATGCCAGCTCCTTTCATTCAGTCAGTAGCTTCAATCATTTCTGGACGTTTTTCAATGGCAAAAATCAATGAATATTGTAAATGCACAAACAGTAATTTCTCCGCATTGCAAGGTGCAATTCTGAAATTTTTTGCTTTTTCCTGCTCCTCTTAGCATGATAAAGAAGATTCAAAGAGAGTGAGATGCCAGATCCTTTCATTCAGTCAGTAGCTTCAAACATTTCTGGTATAAACATTTCTGGACGTTTTTCAATGGCAAAAATCAATGAATATTGTAAATGCACAAACAGTAATATCTCCACATTGCAAGGTGCAATTCTGAAATTTTTTGCTTTTTCCTGCTAATCCTAGCATGATAAAGAAGATTCAAATAGAGTGAGATGCCAGCTCCTTTCATTCAGTCAGTAGCTTCAAACATTTCTGTATGTTTTTCAATGGCAAAAATCAATGAATATTGTAAATGCACAAACAGTAATATCTCCACATTGCAAGGTGCAATTCTGAAATTTTTTGCTTTTTCCTGCTAATCCTAGCATGGTAAAGAAGATTCAAAGAGAGTGAGATGCCAGCTCCTTTCATTCAGTCAGTAGCTTCAAACATTTCTGGACGTTTTTCAATGGCATAAATCAATGAATATTGTAAATGCACAAACAGTAATATCTCCACATTGCAAGGTGCAATTCTGAAATTTTTTGCTTTTTCCTGCTACTCCTAGCATGATAAAGAAGATTCAAAGAGAGTGAGATGCCTGCTCCTTTCATTCAGTCAGTAGCTTCAAACATTTCTGGACGTTTTTCAATGGCAAAAATCAATGAATATTGTAAATGCACAAACAGTAATATCTCCACATTGCAAGGTGCAATTCTGAAATTTTTTGCTTTTCCCTGCTAATCCTAGCATGATAAAGAAGATTCAAAGAGAGTAAGATGCCAGCTCCTTTCATTCAGTCAGTAGCTTCAAACATTTCTGGACGTTTTTCAATGGCAAAAATCAATGAATATTGTAAATGCACAAACAGTAATTTCTCCGCATTGCAAGGTGCAATTCTGAAATTTTTTGCTTTTTCCTGCTCCTCTTAGCATGATAAAGAAGATTCAAAGAGAGTGAGATGCCAGCTCCTTTCATTCAGTCAGTAGCTTCAATCATTTCTGGATGTTTTTCAATGGCAAAAATCAATGAATATTGTAAATGCACAAACAGTAATTTCTCCGCATTGTAAGGTGCAATTCTGAAATTTTTTGCTTTTTCCTGCTCCTCTTAGCATGATAAAGAAGATTCAAAGATAGTGAGATGCCAGCTTCTTTCATTCAGTCAGTAGCTTCAAACATTTCTGGTATATGAATAACATGATGTTTTTCAATGGCAAAAATCAATGAATATTGTAAATGCACAAACAGTAATTTCTCCGCATTGCAAGTTGCAATTCTGAAATTTTTTGCTTTTTCCTGCTCCTCTTAGCATGATAAAGAAGATTCAAAGAGAGTGAGATGCCAGCTCCTTTCATTCAGTCAGTAGCTTCAATCATTTCTGGACGTTTTTCAATGGCAAAAATCAATGAATATTGTAAATGCACAAACAGTAATTTCTCCGCATTGCAAGGTGCAATTCTGAAATTTTTTGCTTTTTCCTGCTCCTCTTAGCATGATAAAGAAGATTCAAAGAGAGTGAGATGCCAGCTCCTTTCATTCAGTCAGTAGCTTCAATCATTTCTGGACGTTTTTCAATGGCAAAAATCAATGAATATTGTAAATGCACAAACAGTAATTTCTCCGCATTGCAAGTTGCAATTCTGAAATTTTTTGCTTTTTCCTGCTCCTCTTACCATGATAAAGAAGATTCAAAGAGAGTGAGATGCCAGCTCCTTTCATTCAGTCAGTAGCTTCAATCATTTCTGGACGTTTTTCAATGGCAAAAATCAATGAATATTGTAAATGCACAAACAGTAATTTCTCCGCATTGCAAGGTGCAATTCTGAAATTTTTTGCTTTTTCCTGCTCCTCTTAGCATGATAAAGAAGATTCAAAAAGAGTGAGATGCCAGCTCCTTTCATTCAGTCAGTAGCTTCAATCATTTCTGGACGTTTTTCAATGGCAAAAATCAATGAATATTGTAAATGCACAAACAGTAATTTCTCCGCATTGCAAGGTGCAATTCTGAAATTTTTTGCTTTTTCCTGCTCCTCTTAGCATGATAAAGAAGATTCAAAGAGAGTGAGATGCCAGCTCCTTTCATTCAGTCAGTAGCTTCAATCATTTCTGGTATATGAATAACATGATGTTTTTCAATGGCAAAAATCAATGAATATTGTAAATGCACAAACAGTAATTTCTCCGCATTGCAAGGTGCAATTCTGAAATTTTTTGCTTTTTCCTGCTCCTCTTAGCATGATAAAGAAGATTCAAAGAGAGTGAGATGCCAGCTCCTTTCATTCAGTCAGTAGCTTCAATCATTTCTGGACGTTTTTCAATGGCAAAAATCAATGAATATTGTAAATGCACAAACAGTAATTTCTCCGCATTGCAAGGTGCAATTCTGAAATTTTTTGCTTTTTCCTGCTCCTCTTAGCATCATAAAGAAGATTCAAAGAGAGTGAGATGCCAGCTCCTTTCATTCAGTCAGTAGCTTCAATCATTTCTGGACGTTTTTCAATGGCAAAAATCAATTAATATTGTAAATGCACAAACAGTAATTTCTCCGCATTGCAAGGTGCAATTCTGAAATTTTTTGCTTTTTCCTGCTCCTCTTAGCATGATAAAGAAGATTCAAAGAGAGTGAGATGCCAGCTCCTTTCATTCAGTCAGTAGCTTCAATTATTTCTGGTATATGAATAACATGATGTTTTTCAATGTCAAAAATCAATGAATATTGTAAATGCACAAACAGTAATTTCTCCGCATTGCAAGGTGCAATTCTGAAATTTTTTGCTTTTTCCTGCTCCTCTTAGCATGGTAAAGAAGATTCAAAGAGAGTGAGATGCCAACTCCTTTCATTCAGTCAGTAGCTTCAATCATTTCTGGACGTTTTTCAATGGCAAAAATCAATGAATATTGTAAATGCACAAACAGTAATTTCTCCGCATTGCAAGGTGCAATTCTGAAATTTTTTGCTTTTTCCTGCTCCTCTTAGCATGATAAAGAAGATTCAAAGAGAGTGAGATGCCAGCTCCTTTCATTCAGTCAGTAGCTTCAATCATTTCTGGACGTTTTTCAATGGCAAAAATCAATGAATATTGTAAATGCACAAACAGTAATTTCTCCGCATTGCAAGGTGCAATTCTGAAATTTTTTGCTTTTTCCTGCTCCTCTTAGCATGATAAAGAAGATTCAAAGAGAGTGAGATGCCAGCTCCTTTCATTCAGTCAGTAGCTTCAATCATTTCTGGACGTTTTTCAATGGCAAAAATCAATGAATATTGTAAATGCACAAACAGTAATTTCTCCGCATTGCAAGGTGCAATTCTGAAATTTTTTGCTTTTTCCTGCTCCTCTTAGCATCATAAAGAAGATTCAAAGAGAGTGAGATGCCAGCTCCTTTCATTCAGTCAGTAGCTTCAATCATTTCTGGACGTTTTTCAATGGCAAAAATCAATTAATATTGTAAATGCACAAACAGTAATTTCTCCGCATTGCAAGGTGCAATTCTGAAATTTTTTGCTTTTTCCTGCTCCTCTTAGCATGATAAAGAAGATTCAAAGAGAGTGAGATGCCAGCTCCTTTCATTCAGTCAGTAGCTTCAATTATTTCTGGTATATGAATAACATGATGTTTTTCAATGTCAAAAATCAATGAATATTGTAAATGCACAAACAGTAATTTCTCCGCATTGCAAGGTGCAATTCTGAAATTTTTTGCTTTTTCCTGCTCCTCTTAGCATGGTAAAGAAGATTCAAAGAGAGTGAGATGCCAACTCCTTTCATTCAGTCAGTAGCTTCAATCATTTCTGGACGTTTTTCAATGGCAAAAATCAATGAATATTGTAAATGCACAAACAGTAATTTCTCCGCATTGCAAGGTGCAATTCTGAAATTTTTTGCTTTTTCCTGCTCCTCTTAGCATGATAAAGAAGATTCAAAGAGAGTGAGATGCCAGCTCCTTTCATTCAGTCAGTAGCTTCAATCATTTCTGGACGTTTTTCAATGGCAAAAATCAATGAATATTGTAAATGCACAAACAGTAATTTCTCCGCATTGCAAGGTGCAATTCTGAAATTTTTTGCTTTTTCCTGCTCCTCTTAGCATGATAAAGAAGATTCAAAGAGAGTGAGATGCCAGCTCCTTTCATTCAGTCAGTAGCTTCAATCATTTCTGGGTATGAATAACATGATGTTTTTCAATGGCAAAAATCAATGAATATTGTAAATGCACAAACAGTAATTTCTCCGCATTGCAAGGTGCAATTCTGAAATTTTTTGCTTTTTCCTGCTCCTCTTAGCATGATAAAGAAGATTCAAAGAGAGTGAGATGCCAGCTCCTTTCATTCAGTCAGTAGCTTCAATCATTTCTGGACGTTTTTCAATGGCAAAAATCAATGAATATTGTAAATGCACAAACAGTAATTTCTCCGCATTGCAAGGTGCAATTCTGAAATTTTTTGCTTTTTCCTGCTCCTCTTAGCATGATAAAGAAGATTCAAAGAGAGTGAGATGCCAGCTCCTTTCATTCAGTCAGTAGTTTCAATCATTTCTGGACGTTTTTCAATGGCAAAAATCAATGAATATTGTAAATGCACAAACAGTAATTTCTCCGCATTGCAAGGTGCAATTCTGAATTTTTTTGCTTTTTCCTGCTCCTCTTAGCATGATAAAGAAGATTCAAAGAGAGTGAGATGCCAGCTCCTTTCATTCAGTCAGTAGCTTCAAACATTTCTGGTATAAACATTTCTGGACGTTTTTCAATGGCAAAAATCAATGAATATTGTAAATGCACAAACAGTAATATCTCCACATTGCAAGGTGCAATTCTGAAATTTTTTGCTTTTTCCTGCTAATCCTAGCATAATAAAGAAGATTCAAATAGAGTGAGATGCCAGCTCCTTTCATTCAGTCAGTAGCTTCAAACATTTCTGGACGTTTTTCAATGGCAAAAATCAATGAATATTGTAAATGCACAAACAGTAATATCTCCACATTGCAAGGTGCAATTCTGAAATTTTTTGCTCTTTCCTGCTAATCCTAGCATGATAAAGAAGATTCAAAGAGAGTGAAATGCCAGCTCCTTTCATTCAGTCAGTAGCTTCAAACATTTCTGGTATATGAATAACATGATGTTTTTCAATGGCTAAAATCAATGAATATTGTAAATGCACAAACAGTAATATCTCCACATTGCAAGGTGCAATTCTGAAATTTTTTGCTTTTTCCTGCTAATCCTAGCATGATAAAGAAGATTCAAAGAGAGTGAGATGCCAGCTCCTTTCATTCAGTCAGTAGCTTCAAATATTTCTGGACGTTTTTCAATGGAAAAAATCAATGAATATTGTAAATGCACAAACAGTAATATCTCCACATTGCAAGGTGCAATTCTGAAATTTTTTGCTTTTTCCTGCTACTCCTAGCATGATAAAGAAGATTCAAAGAGAGTGATATGCCAGCTCCTTTCATTCAGTCAGTAGCTTCAAACATTTCTGGACGTTTTTCAATGGCAAAAATCAATGAATATTGTAAATGCACAAACAGTAATATCTCCACATTGCAAGGTGCAATTCTGAAATTTTTTGCTTTTTCCTGCTAATCCTAGCATGATAAAGAAGATTCAAAGAGAGTGAGATGCCAGCTCCTTTCATTCAGTCAGTAGCTTCAAACATTTCTGGACGTTTTTCAATGGCAAAAATCAATGAATATTGTAAATGCACAAACAGTAATATCTCCACATTGCAAGGTGCAATTCTGAAATTTTTTGCTTTTTCCTGCTAATCCTAGCATGATAAAGAAGATTCAAAGAGAGTGAGATGCCAGCTCCTTTCATTCAGTCAGTAGCTTCAATCATTTCTGGTATATGAATAACATGATGTTTTTCAATGGCAAAAATCAATGAATATTGTAAATGCACAAACAGTAATTTCTCCGCATTGCAAGGTGCAATTCTGAATTTTTTTGCTTTTTCCTGCTCCTCTTAGCATGATAAAGAAGATTCAAAGAGAGTGAGATGCCAGCTCCTTTCATTCAGTCAGTAGCTTCAAACATTTCTGGTATAAACATTTCTGGACGTTTTTCAATGGCAAAAATCAATGAATATTGTAAATGCACAAACAGTAATATCTCCACATTGCAAGGTGCAATTCTGAAATTTTTTGCTTTTTCCTGCTAATCCTATCATGATAAAGAAGATTCAAAGAGAGTGAGATGCCAGCTCCTTTCATTCAGTCAGTAGCTTCAAACATTTCTGGACGTGTTTCAATGGCAAAAATCAATGAATATTGTAAATGCACAAACAGTAATTTCTCCGCATTGCAAGGTGCAATTCTGAATTTTTTTGCTTTTTCCTGCTCCTCTTAGCATAATAAAGAAGATTCAAAGAGAGTGAGATGCCAGCTCCTTTCATTCAGTCAGTAGCTTCAAACATTTCTGGTATAAACATTTCTGGACGTTTTTCAATGGCAAAAATCAATGAATATTGTAAATGCACAAACAGTAATATCTCCACATTGCAAGGTGCAATTCTGAAATTTTTTGCTTTTTCCTGCTAATCCTAGCATGATAAAGAAGATTCAAATAGAGTGAGATGCCAGCTCCTTTCATTCAGTCAGTAGCTTCAAACATTTCTGGACGTTTTTCAATGGCAAAAATCAATGAATATTGTAAATGCACAAACAGTAATATCTCCACATTGCAAGGTGCAATTCTGAAATTTTTTGCTTTTTCCTGCTAATCCTAGCATGATAAAGAAGATTCAAAGAGAGTGAGATGCCAGCTCCTTTCATTCAGTCAGTAGCTTCAAACATTTCTGGTATATGAATAACATGATGTTTTTCAATGGCAAAAATCAATGAATATTGTAAATGCACAAACAGTAATATCTCCACATTGCAAGGTGCAATTCTGAAATTTTTTGCTTTTTCCTGCTAATCCTAGCATGATAAAGAAGATTCAAAGAGAGTGAGATGCCAGCTCCTTTCATTCAGTCAGTAGCTTCAAACATTTCTGGACGTTTTTCAATGGAAAAAATCAATGAATATTGTAAATGCACAAACTGTAATATCTCCACATTGCAAGGTGCAATTCTGAAATTTTTTGCTTTTTCCTGCTACTCCTAGCATGATAAAGAAGATTCAAAGAGAGGGAGATGCCAGCTCCTTTCATTCAGTCAGTAGCTTCAAACATTTCTGGACGTTTTTCAATGGCAAAAATCAATGAATATTGTAAATGCACAAACAGTAATATCTCCACATTGCAAGGTGCAATTCTGAATTTTTTTGCTTTTTCCTGCTAATCCTAGCATGATAAAGAAGATTCAAAGAGAGTGAGATGCCAGCTCCTTTCATTCAGTCAGTAGCTTCAAACATTTCTGGACGTTTTTCAATGGAAAAAATCAATGAATATTGTAAATGCACAAACAGTAATATCTCCACATTGCAAGGTGCAATTCTGAAATTTTTTGCTTTTTCCTGCTACTCCTAGCATGATAAAGAAGATTCAAAGAGAGTGATATGCCAGCTCCTTTCATTCAGTCAGTAGCTTCAAACATTTCTGGACGTTTTTCAATGGCAAAAATCAATGAATATTGTAAATGCACAAACAGTAATATCTCCACATTGCAAGGTGCAATTCTGAAATTTTTTGCTTTTTCCTGCTAATCCTAGCATGATAAAGAAGATTCAAAGAGAGTGAGATGCCAGCTCCTTTCATTCAGTCAGTAGCTTCAAACATTTCTGGACGTTTTTCAATGGCAAAAATCAATGAATATTGTAAATGCACAAACAGTAATATCTCCACATTGCAAGGTGCAATTCTGAAATTTTTTGCTTTTTCCTGCTAATCCTAGCATGATAAAGAAGATTCAAAGAGAGTGAGATGCCAGCTCCTTTCATTCAGTCAGTAGCTTCAATCATTTCTGGTATATGAATAACATGATGTTTTTCAATGGCAAAAATCA